>NC_052614.1:19443112-19683854 GCF_016545825.1 Eucalyptus grandis | reverse complement strand
AGAGAATTATGCCACTATCTCTGACTAGCCGATTAGAACTCTTCATCCTATGAAGTGGAAATGATCAATGAAGATGAAGATCCAAAAGATAAGAAATCCATTGCATTAAAATCAAATGATGATTCCGATGATACAGATTTCAAGATGATATGGACGATGAGGAGCTTGCTCTCATGATAAGAAGATTCGAAAACTAAATAGAAAAGGAAGAAGGTTCAACTCAAAGAAACAAAGATTTCAAAGACAGCAGACCAAGTATGTTGATGATGAGGAACCAAATAAAGATGTAGTCTGCTTTGAATGCAAGAAAAAGGGACACATCGACTCCAACTGTCCTCTTCGAAGAAGAAGAGAGGAAAAGCTGAAAATTTCGAAAAGCTCTCAAAGCTGAAACCCGGAGTGATACCGAGTGTGAAGAAAGTGATAATGAATATGCCAATCTATGTCTCGATGGCACAATCGGACTCGGACTCTAGATCGACTCGGGATCGACTCGAACTAAGTGAATTTGAGGTAAGTAATTTTAAAATTCCTGTCAAAGTTTCTAAATATATTGATGAACTATGCTTTAGTCTTAAGACTTCTCTCAAAAGAATTTCCAAAATAAAAAGGAAAAACTCAGCTCTAAAACAAAAGGAAAATGTTTTAGCGTAAAGAGTTAAAAGTCTAGACTTGTCTGTTTCCAATCTTAAAGAAAATGAAGAAAATCTTTTAAAAGAAAATGCTTTTTAAAAACAGACTTATCAAATATATCAAAGAAATTTTCTATAGGGTCTGAAAACTTGAGAAAATTCTTTCAGCACAAAGACCTTACTTCAATAAGTCTCGGTCTAGGTATGACAGAAGAAACAATTCCCTTGATTGATTTTCCTAAAGTAAAAGAAAGAATTAAGAAAAGACTCTCGAGTGAGGTTTACAAAAATCACTTCAAGAAAGTCTTTGTAAAACCCGTAGGTAGAAATGCTCTAAGATGTTCTAGTGCAAAGTCCTGGATCACTTTGAAAAGAGTGTCCTATGGTATGGAAACCTGTTAAGAAAGTATGGGCTAATATTGTTTATCTTACTAACACCAAAGGACCCAAGAAAATTTGGGTACCAAAGAAAGCTTGAGACTTTATTTTAAATACAGGTCTTCGTCAAGAAACAGGTAAAGTGGTATCTTGACAGCGGATGCTCAAGACATATGACAGGAGACTCAAATTGCTTTATAAAGCTTGCTCAAGTAAATGGTGGAAAAGTTTCATTTGGAGGAAATAGCAAAGGAAGTATTGTGGGATTTGGAACCATGAAAATTAGAACTCTCACAATAAGTAATGTTTCCTTAGTGGAAGGACTCATTACAATCTTCTCAGCATTAGTCAATTGTGTGATCTGGTTTCAAGATCTTCTTTCAAGAAGGAACAAGTTCTCGAATCGCAAAGACTCTACTCGAGTCTTTCATGGGTCGAAGACATGGAAATATCTATCTTCTCGGATGTGAAACCAAATGAATCGCAATGCCTTATCGCAATTCAAGACGAAGCAAGCTTATGGCACAAAAAGCTTGGTCATGTCAACATGAAGCAATTAGCCAAAATCTCATCAAAGCAGCTTGTTCAAGGTCTACCCAAATTGCCACACCAAAAGACTGATTCATGCACTCCATGTATTCTGGGAAAGCAGGTAAGAAATTCTTTTAAGCCAATAAATCATGTCTCTACTAATCATGTACTACAGTTGCTGCATATGGATCTCTTCGGACCAACCCGAACTCAGAGTATTGGTGGTAAGAAGTATTGCCTAGTAATTGTTGATGATTACTCCCGTTTTACTTGGGTATATTTCCTTGCAAGTAAGTCCGAAACCTTTCGTATTTTGAAAAATTTGCTAAAAAGGTTCAAAATGAAAAAGGATGTGTTATCTCTAGTATAAGAACAGATCATGGAGGTGAATTTGAAAATCAAGATTTTACAAAAATTCTGTGATGAATCTGGCTTTAAGCATGTGTTCTCCTCTCCATATACTCCTCAGCAAAATGGAGTTGTGGAAAGAAAGAACAGATCTCTTCAAGAAATGGCTAGAACTCTTTTAATTGAAAGTAAAATTTCTTCTCGATTTTGGGCTGAAGTCAAGTTTCAATGACTTGCTATATCATCAATAGAGTCTTCTTAAGATCTATTCTTCGTAAAACCCCTTATGAGTTATTCAAAGAAAAGAAGCCTATTGTTTCATACTTTCATGTATTTGGTTGTAAATGTTTTATATTGAAAATGCAAAAGATCGAGTTGGTAAGTTTGAAGAAAGATCGATGAAGGTATCTTCCTTGGATATTCTACATCAAGCAAAGCTTACGAGTCTATAACAAGAAGAGTCGATCCGTAGAGGAGTCAATGAATGTCAAATTTCAAGACTCAACGCAAGATGAATCAAGTCGACTCATCAAGAAGAGTCCGAACTCGCTCCTGCACCCTCCAAAGTCTACAACTCAAGAAGCATCTCGGACTGAAAACCAAAGATCGAATTCGCACTAGATCCAAAAGGCGAGAAGAGTCTAGTGCTGGGCACTCGTTTCGAAATTGAACCAAAGAGCATAGAAGAAGCTTTATCTCGATGAAAGCTGGATTGAAGCTATGCAAGAAGAGCTCGAACAGTTCAAGATAAATGATGTCCGGGAATTGACATCCAAACCAAAAGGAAAAACTGTTATTGGAGCTAAATGGGTGTTCAGAAACAAGATGAACGAGAAAGGAAAAGTCGTATGAAATAAAGCAAGACTCGTGGCCAAGGGATATACGCAAGAAGAAGGAATAGACTATGATGAGACTTACGCTCCAAAAGTAGCAAAGTTAGAAGCTATTCGACTATTACTTGCGTTTGCTTGTTATAAGAATTTCAGGTTATTCCAAATGGACGTCAAAAGCGCCTTCCTAAATGGATTTATCCATGAGGAAGTTTATGTGGAACAACCACCGGGGTTTGAAGACCCAAAGAAGCCAGACTCAGTCTTGCATGAAAAGGCTTTGTATGGTTTAAAGCAAGCACCTCGGGCTTGGTACGACAAATTAAGTAAGTTCCTAATACAAAATGGCTTTGTCAAAGGTAAAGTAGATACGACTTTATTTATCAAGAAGGAAAACAAAAGTTTCTTACTTGTTCAAATATATGTAGATGATATTATTTTTGGATCCTCTAATGAAAGTCTCAGGCAAGAAATTTTCAAAGTCTATGTGATGAGTTTGAAATGAGTATGATGGGAGAGTTAACATTCTTTCTTGGTCTTCAAGTAAAAACAATTGAAGGAAGGAACTTTTATTTATCAAGAAAAATATGTTAATGATCTTGTCAAAAGATTTGACTGGAAAAGTGCAAAAAGACCGACATACCAATGTCAAGTTCTTTAAAGATAGACAAAGATGAAGAAGGGAAGAAAGTTGATCAAAAGCTGTACAGAGCATTATTGGATCACTTCTTTATCTTACGCTCTAGACCGATATTTTGTTGAGTGTTTGCATCGTGCTAGGTTTCAATCGATCCTAGAGAATCTCATCTCAAGTCTTTGCGAAACGCATCATTAAATACGTCGCTTCATCATCAAGCATCGGTCTTTGGTATCCTAAGAAGGAGACTTTAATCTTCCGGGATATTTGACGCAGATCCGGCGGTTGCAGAGTTGATAGAAAGAGCACTTCAGAACTTGCCGCTGCTTGGAAGCAGGATGACGGTGTCTTGGTTTTCAAGGAAACAAAGCACCGTGTCTCTTTCAACAACAGAAGCGAGTATGTAGCTCTTGGAAGCTGCTGTTCGCAAATTCTATGGATAAAACAACGGCTAAGAGATTTTGAAATTGAAGACTCATGCACGGAGATTAATTGCGACAACACCGGCGCTATCAACCTCACCAAAATCCAATTCTCCACTCAAGAGCAAAGCATATAGAGATTCGACATCACTTTATTAGAGATCATGTTCAAAATGGAGATGTTTCAATTCAATTTGTTGACTCAAAGAATCAACTGGGTGATATACTCACAAAGCCTTTGGAGAAAAATCAATTTGAGTCTATACGGTCCGACTCAACATTTTGAGGTATGAGGATATCAAAGTCTAAAGACTTTCGACTCGGAGCTTACAAGACTTTATCTACGAGTCTTGGCTCGACCTTCGGACCGTAAGTCTTTCTCTCCAATCTTATCTTGAAAAGGTACGATCATCGATTGTGTTTAAATTGTTGCTATATTTAATTAACGTAAATATTGCATCGATTCATTTTCAAAAGGGAAGTTATTTTTGAAATAGCTATTTTGCGGATAAAGACAGTTATTTTGAAAAGGCATATTTTTATTTCCTTTGTGACGGTTCGTTTACTCTTCTTTTTAACCGATTGTGCAATCGTCGATTCATCTTCACTTTTCTAATCACTTTTCTCTCAAAACCCTAGAAAGCATCGATCCTCCATTCCCGTTTGTCTTCTTCGCTCAATCTTCAAAAAGTTGTCATCTTTTCGGGAAAGTCAAGCAAGGAATCTTCCAAACACCGAGAAAGATGTCATCTTCACGAAAGTCCTCAAGAATCGCAAAGCGGGGGACCACGAGAATGAGTGAGGGGCCTACGCACTTCGATCTTACTAAAGATGAAGTTACTCCAGATCAGAACCGAGCCCACAACATTCTCGGCAGCCATTCTCCACCATCTAGTCCTCAAGGTGTTGTTCATCAGCATCGTGAAGAAATCATCGAGGATGCACCCGTAAGAGTTCAAAAGCCCGCTTTTATTTACAAGCTATATCGTGCCTTAAAAGGAATTCGTACTCCTTTGAACTATGTTGATGAGTTTTTAAAGACAAAGGATATAAGAACGAATATATCTTTCTGCGAAAAATGGAAAGTTTGGGAATCGCTCATAAATGGGTGGCTGAGGAAACCCTTGCGAATATCCCAAGTGATCTCGTGATGGGGGCCGAATCGTAGATGGGAATGACGATGACAAACTGTTTTTGGGCTTTATTTCAACCGAAAATGGGTATTGCGGCTGAAATTCAAGAAAAATGGGAGATTTGTTCGATCAAAGGAACAAAAGGATCCGTACTCGAAATTGCTGAAGCGTGGGGTAATAAACCCTAGGAGTGTGGACTTTGATTTTCTGGATGCTGTGAAAGTGAACTTGAGGGAAAAGTTCGGTTATCTTCAACTTGAAAAGTTCTGCTCGACTAACCGAGGCATATGCTGAATTGACTGCATATTTCTATTCAAATCTTAGCTTTTTAGATGCGAATAGATTCTCCTTCAGCGTTAAAGAACAAGACTATGTTGTGGATATGAATATCTTTGGCGAGATGTGTTAGAAGTTGAGAGGCGGATATCAACCAATCAAAGTTTCCATTGCACGGGCCACACTTGAACCGGTGAAGGACAGGAGAACAAGATGAGAAGATCACCTACTCAAGGATGAATGCATTCAACATCTTGCTTCACAAGATTGTGATTAACACGCCTTCGGCCGAAATCAACTTCCAAAAGCGATGTTTCAAGCTCGAGGCAAAGTTGATGTATGCCATCCTCTCGTGGAAAGAAGTTTTCTCTCCTCATACCGTTATGTTTCACATGTATAGAGGTGATGAAGGACAAAGGTCAACTCCTTACCCAAGCCTTGTTACGAAGTTATTCGGACATCCGAATATTCAGCGTCCGCAAATCTTTTGTGTTCGATCATGTGATCATATGGTGGTAGGACTGAAAATGGTGACCAAAATGCGTCGGAAGGAACCGAGCAAGGAATTGGAGAAATTCAAGGAGAAGACTCCCGCCAAATCTCATCAACTCTCTTTCCGCTGCTAAGAGAAAAGGGAAGGAGCCCATGGCTGCTCCATCAAAGAGAAGAAGAGCTCTCCTCGTTGAGGATGAAGATGATGACGAAGACATCACCATCTCTGCAATGGCTTTGAAGAATTTAAGTCGTCCTGTTCCACAGAAAGAATCGGAACAAACGACGAAAGAAGCAAGAGGAGAAGGAAGAAGAAGAAAGAGAAGGAGAGGAGAAGGAAGAAGAAGAAAGAGAAGCGAGCAAGAAGCAGAGGAAGAAAGACTCGAAGAAGAAAGAAGAGAAGAAGGAGAACCGAGGAAATCTCTTCTCCACCCGTAGGCATGGAAACGGGGGAGAACAGGAGAAAGGAGTGACGTCTTCATATCCCGATGCAAGTGAAGGAGTCGATCGCTCCTGCAGACCCGAGTAAGATGTTTATGCATCTCAATTTCCAGAGGAAGGTCATGAAGCTTCATCGCCAAACCCGCGAGATTATGCCGATCCACCATCGTCCGCTTTTACTCCATCGAACCGAGCCGAAGCAAGTACTCAGACTGATAATGGAGCAGATTTTCGCAGAATCTTGGATATTCTCTTGGAAATGCGAGGTCAAATTTATGCCTTGGGATGCGAAGTTCAAAGGTTAAAGAATGAAAGTCAAGCTTCTTCCTGTTCATTGAATGATAAGATGCAAGCCCTCTCTATTCAGAATCAGGCCAATGCCAAGAGTGAGGAGGTTGTACAGCTGAAGGAAGACTTTAAAAGGCCGGAAGGCATCGTTCGTCTATGGAAGATTTCCGGCTTGTCCGCGTTCCCAAGCAATCTTGACTTCATCTCATCCTTTTTAATGATGACAAAAAGGGAGAGATGCATGATTTGATCAAAACTTTCAATCATTTTTTAACCTGTTTGTTGGATTGGGTTGTTGTTTAACCGATTTTGACAGACTTTGACTTTGTTTTGTGTGGATGAGAACCGAACTAGACTTGGACTTGATCGCTTCTATTAACAAGTATTGATATCTTATGGATGGTTTTATTATATACTAGACTAACCTATTTTCTCGTGGTTGCAGATTCTAGTGTTAATCCTTTAGCCATTCATCTCTATAAGATATGCATATGTGTTTGAGAATTTTTTTGTAGGTCAAAGCTATCCAAATCTACATGAAGAAGGGGAGATTGTTGGAGAAATCTTCGTGAAGTGTTTTGAAGTTGACAAAACGTTTCCATCGGTCCGAGTCCGAAAGTCCGGACTCTATTAGTTAAAGTCTCGAAGACTTCCGGACAGCGAGACTCAAGACTCAAAGTCTATCCTCATTGACAGATCTCTAATCCGTTGAAGAAAGGTTATCCGTAATTGGATGTTTTGTTCAGGATTTAACCTTATCATCCTGGAGAAGATCTCGTGGTGAGAAGATGTATCGAATCCTTTGATTGATCAAGATTGATTCAATGATTGAAGATTCGATGATTGTCTAAATATTATTGGAAGGTTCTACTTATGGAAACCAAGATCCTAATTGTATGGGCGAACATGATTGATGGGCTATCTACACGTTCCTTTAATAGCTCGAACAATCTTCCTAATTGATTCCGTCCAACGAGTAGATTGGAGGAATTCTTTTAATAAGTGCCAACGGTATGATGGCATAAAGGAGTATATAAGGAAGACGTTCTTAGTTGTTCAAGAAGTGCGCGATAGAAGAATTCCAAAGTCTGAAGCTCCTATTTGTTTAGATAAATCCTTTGAGCGAATACTTGTATACAAAAGAGAGTCTATATTTGTGAGAGACCTTGAGAAGGTGTAGTAAAACATCTACACTGTGGAATCAAGGCAAAGCGTGCTGTAACTTCTCTTTTGATCATAGTGAAATCCAAAGGTGGGTCATGTCGGTGCGGAAGAGTGGACGTAGGCTTGGAATAAGCCGAACCACTATAAATCCGTGTTCAATTTTCTCTTCCTCACTCTCTACCTCGATCGTATTTCATTTTGTTAATTAAGAGAGAATTTACTTTCTATCATATGTTAAGAATCGCTTCCGTATATCGATAAATTGTTTAGGCACCTATTCACCCCCCTCTAGGTACTCATACTAGCAATATCAAAGTATCCTCTTTGCATCAGTAACTTTACAGTTCTTATTCGATAGAGTTTGATGGTTGACCATGTGTACTGGCTTCTCTTGTGCTTTTCCTCTGTCATGCATTTGTAATTTGAGAAGTTTTCTCCATTTGTTTCCACCATGAAAATTAGTAAATGTCTAATTATTCGTTGTAGTTGGTCATAATCCTAATACAGTACATTGTTGTAAGGCATACTAAAGGGCTAGAAAAAGGCCCTGTTGTAGGCTCAAGTGCAGGGACATGGACTGGAATGGATATAACAGTAACAACAACAACTGAGTCCACTATTAAGCAAACAAGAAAAAAATATCCTGTAAGTTGTACATCACTGTGTTCATCTTTTATGGGCTGAAATTTACATTTGTTATATGTTTCTCAAGTGAGAAGACGAGCAACTACACAAGTTGCAGAGGTTGCTCTCCCATTTGTTGCTGCTGAAAATGATGTACCACAGCGAACAAAATGGGCTCTTTGAAAAAGATTAAGGCAATATGGTTATGGGATTTACATAGATGAACGTACTTGAATGACCATTTTGAATGTAAGATTTGTAGGCCTCATGCACTTAATTTGTTGTACTTCAATTCATTTGGTTGACGATATCACTATGTTCTTGTTGCTTGGGAGAACTTCAGATGTATTTCTCTCTCAAGGTAGGCCAACTCAAGAATCAAGGGCGTAACCAAAGAAAAGTGCTCCAAAGAAGAAGACATCAGGTATAGCTGCAAAACAGCCATAAAAAAGCACCAGTTCCACCTCAACCAACGATTGTGAGCAGTAGTGATGATATAGACCAACACATGACATGTGCTAGAACCAAAATAGCCGCCGTCAAAAACAAGGAAAAGGAAAAGGAAAAGGAGGTGACGCAAAGCCCAGTTAAAAAACCTGCACATCCAGTTCGAAAGAGTGCTCGGATTATGAATCAATTCAAAACTCCAAGAGGAAAAGGAGATGGGGGTGTTGTCAATATTAACTGATGGGAGGGTGCTAGACATGGTCTCTTTTTATGTTGTGCTGGACATGGTCTCTTTTCATGTTTTCTTTTTTAAGGAGGGCGCTGGATATTATATCATTGATAATAGTTGTATATTGCCATTGTTTTTTTTTAAGAGGGTACTGAACTTTCGGTGATTGGGAAGTGAAGTTAGACATGTTGTTTTTCTTTTCTTTTGTAAACAATTAATCAATATTAATGGCAAGTACTGGAATGACTATTTTCTCTTGTGTTGGTTTCGGCTAGAATGCTAGCAAGTCAATTATGCTATATATATATATTGGTGCAATGTTGTTGTTGCTGGTTGAAGTTGTGAATTATAATAAATTTGTGGGGTTCTGGTTATATGTGCCGTTGCAAGAATATTTTGGGTGCTGGTACATCTTGTTGCATCTACACTTGTATGGTCTGGTGTAAGAAGATCCACCAGCAACCCAACTGGTGCAAGAATAAGGTGCAAGTCAAATGATGTTTGACACTAACATGTTCTTTTTTAAAAAACTTGTGCAACACAAGTGATCACTTTGTAATCGCGACCGGCACTTAAATTATCACTTTTATAAAAACTTAGCACTCAAGCAATCACTATTTACAACTTATGGCACTGAAATGGTAAATCGTGAATTTGTCACCATTCCTTAATTTTGCCATGGTTTGCAGTTGCAGCATACCAGCACACCAGCAAAGAGATACCAAATTTATGCAACAAACAATTATATGTGAAGCAAAAACAAACCAAAATAAATATTGATAATACATAACTAAATAATAAAACTTTTAAGTGCTCATAACTAATGCATTCCAAAAGCACACTCCATTTCGTCATGGTTTGCAGTTGCAGCAAACCATTACCAAATAAAAAATGCAGCAAACCATTACCAAATAAAAACATGCAGCAAACCATTACCAAATAAAAAATATAGCAAACCATTATATTTGAAGCAAAAACTAACCAAAACAAACATTGACAATACACAACTAAACAAAAAAAATTTTAAGTGCTCACAACTAATACATTTCAAGTCCAACCTTGCATTTCTATCATATATTACGACAACAAAACCTTCTGCTCTATACAAAAATTGCAGCAAATCAAACACACATTTTACTTATAAATAATCCAATACAAGTGCATATTCCATGTCTTCGACTATGGTAGATATAGAAATTTATTCTCATTACTCACTTCACATTTGAATAAATTACCCAAGAGAATAAGAGCACAATCAACGCTCAATAAAAGTTTCTTTCAATTTTCAGCCTTGAAACCTCCCTCTTTAAATGGTCCACCAAAGATGTTAAACCCTTCATTTGAGCTTGCATTGAGTCGACATCCTCCAACTCGTCCATTAACGTAGGTGGAGGTTGATTTAGGCCTTCAAGTAACTCCAATATTACCTCTCGTCGCTCGATCAGAGAATTTCCTATCAACCCATTTGAAATATTGGCACTTTGAGCCTTCTCTATATCTGCTGCACCCATGGAATCTTCTCCCGGGATTCAACCAAGTCCAAGATGTTCTTCTTGGACTCGGTAACCCACAATAACAATAACACTCACCATCTAATTCGCTTTTCTTATAGGAATGTGAGCCGCTGCTGAAGCTTCTGTCCTCCATTTGCAAGAGTGAGCTGATAACTTTGGGAGAAAATCGAAGTATGCACTCAAAATGGTTGAATTGGGGATTTAGGATTTCTTATTTGGGGGAAAACGGTAAACGGCGTCATTTTGTTCTCTCGTATGCTGATTGTATTATCCGGCGATCCACGTCGGCGTCAAAAATTAATAAAAAACTGATATGTCAGATTTTCGGCCAATCAAAACGACGATCGCACCAAAAGTGATCGTTTTTCAAAATTTTTGGCACTTAAGCGATTCGACGGAAACTTTTGGCACAAAAGTGAGCGTCGTACACAACTTATGGCACTGATAGTGTACTTCTCCATCAAATTATACCTATTTTAAGCCCATTTACCCATGGAAACTACTCTAGCTCACTTTCTCCTCTAACTGCACCAAGTCAATCTTTAAGCCCAATTTCTATTACAAATATATTAAACCCTAAGCCCACGCCAACCCTATCTTATTATTATTTTTTATCCATTTTTTCCTCTTTTCTTACATCTTTCGTCATTTTTTATTATTATTTATTCTTCATTCAGCCTATCGTCCTCTTCAGAGCAAACGAGAATCTACCAACTCATTCGAAGTTCAATACGTTATCCACATGACATGAGCATTATATCTCTTCATTTATTTGTATAAGAAGAATCGAATCTGAATGCTAGCAGACTGGTTGGTAGTAGTAATTTGTGCTGAAATTTCGTTAGACTGAATTAGATTAGGAATTATTTCACTAATGTACCATAGAGACATTACATCAGATAGTCTGTGCACCAAATGGATTGAATTTGGTCATTAAATTGAGGCTGTGTTTTTGTCTAAAATCAGTGTTAGAACCATAAAAATCGTTACTAATCATCAAATTACAGCTTAGATCATCAATGACATTCACGAGTTACATGAATGTGGTTCAGTCACGCATCTTTCCAAAACAGGGTAGGAAATGAAATCAGCTTGTCAAGGGGAGTTCCCAGTGAATATCTGAAAGTGCGCTGTCAATGAAGTTTCAAACACGAACGACATGGTCTGGATTCTGGGCTTTTATGGGTCCGAGTAATGAAAGTTGGATGAACTTAACAAATGTGGATGGGCCATGGGCTTGGCTTGGACGAATTGGATCAAGCCTAGCGCCTTTCCAATTAGTTGATGAATTGAAGTCCCTCTTAAGTCATTTTTTTTTTTTGTATTTTTCATTTTGTGTTTTATTTATTCATTTTTTTAATTAAAGCCGCCTAGATTGCCGATTTTGCTTAAGTTATCAATTAAAAATCATGTGTCAATAGCAACTCCAACATCTCCAAATTGGGTGAAGCAATTTCCTAAAAAGCTGTGGTAATCTTGAAGGGGCTATAAGTGCAAAATATTTGTCAAACACCTTACAAAAGCTACATCACCCATCCTTTATAGCTGAAGTTACTGCAGGAAAGCTTACCAGATAGTCTCTTCAAAAAAGAAAAAAAAGAAAAAAAAAGAAAGGGCTCTTCGTGCACCTAACATTATTTATTTTTACTCTTTCCCAAATCATTCATACCTTTTTAGATAATCATAATATGAATCAATTGTATAGCAATTGCTATGAGAGTTGAATTAACCTTCAAGCAATGAATTATAAAAAGGAGATGGGCAATGGCATTGGGAGGCAATTTGTTAAAAGAAGTATTTCAAGGAGGTATGATAAGTGTTCGATCATGAAGAAGAAGAAGCAAAACGCCATTCACTAAGGGATAACTCGCGCACGCAGAAGGGAGGAAGCAGGGGAAAATTGCTCCATCTTCCATCGTCTCCAGTCACCATTGGATAACCTTTCGTCGCGGGGTCTCAAGTTCCGATATAGCCGCTAGCTACCATCGCCGATCATTACGAGTTCCAACTCCTTCGTTGGTTGCGCCGTCGACCATCAGTCTCAGGAGGAACACGTTTGTTCATTTCCTCGAGAGCACCATTCCAGAACCAAAAAAAAAAAAAAAATCGAGCAAGGAAAATTCATCTAAAAAAAGCGATTCCGTCCGATTCAGTTGGCGATTTCAAGCGTCCTGAATCGATCACAGTGGCCGTCGCCGGCATCAACAGCCTCTTCAATGCCGCGACTCGTCTCCTTCGTTTCTCTTCCGCGGCCGAGAGCTTCGAAATGTTGTCGTTCCGCTCGAAGCTTCTCCGCCTGTTCAGGTTTCGATCATCGACGCGTTCTAGAGTTTCTTTCAGTGATTCGTGCGCCAACCCGCGGCCTCAATCCACTTGATTGACCAGGTAGCATCTCCTGTTCCGTTGTCACAAGTAAGAGGCCGAGAGTCTGATTCTCTTATTATGATGAAATTGACCATAGTTGAATTTTTTTCTTTGATTTCGAACATCATGTACTGATTTAGGTTGAGTCTAGTTGTAAATTCGAGTTCGAAATGGCTATGATCTGTTCCACAACCGATTGACCATAATCTGTTCGATGAAATGTGTCTAAGACCTTGTTGTGAATTGATTCCAGTAATCGTCCGATTTGAAAGCATATTAGTGATGTTCAATTGATATTTTTGATTTTTCAATCTTTAGACATGATTACGAGTATATGCCATACTTGGCAAGTATTAAACTGACTCTCCGTTTGTTTTCTCAGTGGTTCCCGTGATCCTTTGGTGATTGGTGGTGGTCAGCGAGATGAGGAGGCTTGGAGTCGCTGGCACATGCATGATCTTTGGTGATGATCATAGTACGCCCTGTCGAACAGAATTGAGACAATATTGCTGAGCATAAATCACGATCATGCCAATTCAGATCACGAACTTTGGCCGACACATGTTTTGGTCACTAACTGGAGCAATGTTATGGCTGATTGCTAGCCGTGTCCTTGCTGCTGTGTTGCCCCACAATGTCCTGGACCATTAAGCTTTGCTTCTGCCCATGCCTTGCAGTCCATTGTTGCCATTGTAATTGCTGTGGTAAACCTACCTTCCATAATGGCTATCCAATTGATCTCCACTTGCAGCAGCACTGTCATCAGAAGATACTGCCATACGTTACTGATATGGATTGACGTACCAATAGAGCTATATCCACCGCGTGTTGTTAAAAATCGGATGGCCTCATACCATCGGCTTGTTTCTGTTCCAACTGATTTTTAGAGTTGACTGTATGTTCAGATTTCCTTCACTCCTTTGTTTCTTATGTTCAGGATTTTGCGTGTCTTCTTAAATTGAATCATGGGAAAGCTAAGTGGTTCGAATTCCAGTCATCATGGGGTCGATATTTTGTCACAAAACCATTGCGCGTTACCTGCTTAGCCATTCCTACCTTGTCCTTCAGTTATTGATTACTCCACCTTTGTCAATTTCATTGTCCAGAAGCAGGTAATAAATCTGAGAGCACACACTAAAATGATATTTTATTTCTGTCATCTAATTCCTGCTTTATTCTCTGTGCATGACATATTCTACTTCATGCATGCTGTTGATGGAAATCATGGTCGACAATCAATATGAACTGAGCAAGTTATACTTATTTCCTGTCTTTAGTTGATATTTTTTGTGTATGACAATCAACGAATGAACCAGTAAAGAGCTTGCTCAAAATTAGTAAATGAGGATTTACTTCTTTCTTGGAAGTGTCAATGTCTCCGATAGTGGAAGAGTGTATTGTTGTTTTTGAACTTGCATAAGAATCGATGGAATGCTCATGGAGCAGCAAGTACCCGAAATTTACAAGTTATATGAATTGGTGTGTCCTATTGTTGCATATGCTGTAGTTTAGCGGTTATTGTTCATCTATGTTTGCTGAACCGTTTGATTTATTACTTTCAATTAACAAAATTTTGATAAAGACACGTGACAATTGTGAGAGATGCACTGAAACTGGCACTTTGGTGATGACAGTGCTCCGTTGTGTCACAGTATGTACTTGTTTTTAGGAAAAATCATTTATGATGTTGGAGAAGTGAATATGTGTTGAAGGTGCCAACCCCTCGTGATCTTGGACCCACTCGTTGAAGAAATGGAGAGATAGAATTTCTACATGGACGATGTGAATGGGTCGTTGCTAAGCTTCTCGGCTGTTTGTTGAATTTGATTTGCATAATGGGTTGAAGCTAGCATTTGGGTAGTGCTGGAATTCCAAAACTGAGACGAACTGAAGAATTTGATGTTAAGAGTATCTAAGCAATGCCCACAATTAGTAACATGTTCTGAGCTAATCAAGGTTTGTCATCTGAGTATATTATAATTGTCGCCAAGTAGTGCATCACTTAGTCCTTTTTAGAGTAAATGCATCATTTAGTTAGAAATTCGAGCATGTTTAGATTAGTACTTAGCTCATGTGGGTTACTGTCTCGGGATTGCTGTCCCGGGCTTAGCTCGAGAATTCCAGCACATTATGACTGGATGTATAACCTTCCACATCATACAAAACAACATATCAGACGAACCCAAAGATTTTCCGTTGTTCCACAAATTAAGCAGGCTGGCACCTTATCTTGCTGCTGGCATAGTCGGCAAACCTGATAAAGAACAGAACCAAAATCTTATTCACAATCAGTTCAAAGATGGGCACCCCTGATGATGTTGCAGTACGTAACCACATTTTGGATAAAGTTAATTCTTGCAATCAATCAAGTATGTGCCATACTTGAAATCTTTAGCAATGTAATTGAACCTTCCGAGAAAATCAAAGGAAGACCCTTGGCACGGCACCAGCCTGGGGTAGTGTCATACCGACTTATTTTAAACATGAAGATTGACGAATCAAGCAAATATGCACATGTCCATCAATGTATGTTTTACAGGGCATTTTTTTCATCTTCATATATATACTCGAGTTCAAAGGTACATTTTTGCTACAAATTCACATGGATAGAGCGGATAGAGCGTAATCACAATAAGTAGAATATCACTTGAAATGTAAAATATAACCATGCACCATCTTAATTAAGAGCCAGGAGAAGTTTGAGGTGAGTATATAAGTTTAACACAAACTCGATATTTTACGCTTGGACGGTGCTATTACTTTCGTCACCAATTGACTTACAAGAAATATGACCCAGAAGTGACAGGATGATCAGATCTAATAACCATGATGAGACACTGCAAATATTCTCGTATGAGAGTATGAGAGACAACAAAAAAAAAAGTCCAAGAAGCCACACCATTGAGCTATTCCAAATCACCAAAGAAATGTCATAATCATTTAAAAGAAATCTAAAACTTTGTAAGCACGATAGCGTAAAGATCTAGCATAAGCCTGAATAAGAAAAAAGAATTTTTTTTTTTATACTTTTCATCCCTGTACTATCACATTTTTATTAATTATGTCCATATACCTTAAACTTGTCTAATCAAATCTTTCTACTTTTACGAATTTACTAATCAAGATCCTACCAAATTTAATTGACGTAACCCTTGAACAACGCCCATTATGATGCAGATGCTCACGTAGACATGTGTGGAAAAATTTAGCTAATGTAGACAATATTAAAATGTGACACCGATAAAATTTAGCTAAGGCGTTTGTCAAAGTAGGCGTCCATATTGGATCTTTTTATCTATGACACACGATGACATCATCTGATGATTACACCAGATTTTGTGTTAGAGAGATTTGATTAGGAAATTTTGTTAAATTTGAAGAACTTGATTCGACAAAATAAAAGTACGATGGAGAAAACATTAAAGTATAGGATATTTCCAAAAACCAACAGCAAATCCAGTCAGCAAATATCAGCAAAAGATAGCGGCAGCAGCTGAGCAATTATGGTCTAAACTAATTTAACCTGCATCAGCAAAAGAATGCCTCACCTGACAAGACAACTAAGTCTATTTTGTACCTCATGAGCAATGAATGGAATGGTCACCCTGTCACCCCGAGTACTCAAAATTCCGCTGGTATCTGGGTCCGATCTCAACGACATCAAAAGCCAAGAAAAGGTCGCGACTGTGAACTTGTCTCTATAAACTTGTCTCATTTTATCATATGCTTCAACAGGGAACAAAATTTCTAAGCCAAACTAGCAGCTGTAAGGGAAATATATTCAGCAAGGATGCTGACACCTAAATTTTGATGATCTAGTTAATTATTTAGTGCAAAATAAAAATTGAGGATCAATCCCGGTCCCTAAAAAGATATTAGCTAAATTGCATATACATATTAGAAGCATTTTTCATTCATTAAATAGTAAGTCCACATATGATTACATTTTGATTGGACTGGTGTAAGGAGATTATGAGCTTAATTGAGTTTATCAGACTAAGCCCATGAGAATGAGAAATTCGGCCTAACCCGTCTATTTCCTTTGCTCGACCAGACATCAAATATGCAGTATAAGGAATTTAGCACGACTGAAGGAGCAAATATTCGTTATTAAGGAATATATTCTGAATAATTTTTTGGGAGAATTAACTGGCCAATTCTTTCCATTATTAAAAATGCGCATCATGCTTAAAGTAGGCAATTTAATTTTTCTTAGTCAAAACTGGAAGTAATTGAACACTATTTGAAAGGAAAGAAACAAAAATAGAAAAAGAAAAAGGAAGAAAACGGTGAAGAAAGAAAGAAATTCACGGCCCGAGCATGATAGACCAGAGAATAATGTACGCACTCACAAGAGGAAAGTGGAATTCGGTCAGCCCAAATGGAGTTCTCGCCAAGTATAAAGAGATAACACTGCAACATGTAAAAGAGGAGGCAAAGGAGGGAGACAAAATGTTCGATAAATTCACGTTCGCAATTAATGAGAAGTGTGAGCAATACATAAAAGAGAACTCAAGTTTTTTCTGTGCCTCGAAAAGCTAGCCCCTACGCAGTAAGTGTGTCTATGTTTTGACGTTAGGATTGGGAGAAAACATGTGGGTTCAATGACATTGGAGATTGATTTACATGTCTCAAAGTCATTAGTTGGAATTAAAAGTGGACTGTAAAATGCATGTGAAGATATTCGAAAAGTACACTTGTAATAGGTGGAGACGATATCTGGGGCACTCATGAAAAAAAAAGGATTGAACGGACCAAAATATTTTAGATATTTATAGCATAAGTTTCGTCATATTGATGCATTTCGTTAATCAATTTTTTTGATCTTGAGGAGAAGCTTCAATTGCATTCACTTATAGTTTAAGAACTATAGATGGACGTAAATGATCACCGGCACATTTTCTAGGGTTGCATCTTCCACGTATTTTCAAATTTCCACACCTTTAAAAATATTTTGGAAAATGAATGAAAAATAGGAGGGAAGTTAGGAATTCAACATGAAGCGTTAAAAACTATTAACTTAAGGAGAGAGATAAAAGTGACTTAAGCGGAGGGTAAAGACTGGATAAAACATGATATAGCGTAGAGAAATCTGGTATGAGAAAATTACGTCGGAAGAGATTAATTTTCAGAGTTACTTTCCCAGACGAATCTCTTTTGATAAAAGTAATGCGTCCTGCAGGCATTTGAATAACGAAATCCTAGATAATACCACGCTTGATATGATTTTGTCATTGACTCATGTACATTGGCAGCGGGAGCATGTGACTGTCGGTCGTTAGTTTTCTTTTTCTATTCTGTTTACTAATAGAAAAGGCAAGCCAAATCAAGACAATGCTGGAGGATCTCAAATCTCAATGAACGCACCTGCATGCACCTTCCTCGATTATATCCTGGATTCCAACTATTTTTTTTTTTTAAAGGAGGGAATTATCCATGGAGGACGCACACTAATTTGTAGAGGCACCATTGGGAGAAAAGAATAAACTTTATGATGTGAAAAAATTGCATTTCATATTCTTCCCTAAATTTTAATTTGTTTTCTCTTTGCTATTTAATCTTTATTATATGTATATACTTGTTTATTTCTTTGATAACGAAACACATAGCTGCTAATCTATCATCCTTGTGAGACACAATGCCCACTATTTTATCACATCTCATTTTTTTTCATCTGTAATTTGAGGTAGTACATGTAGGAAAATGGCTGATAAGAACAAATAAATTTGTCTGAGGTGTGCAAGTGTAAGCATTGTCCTTAAGGATAATTCCGTCCCTCGGAGTGCGAAACTCGGTGCGATAGGCTTCTGACGGCTATCCTCCCAAGATACAACAAACATTCTTCTTTATTCCGCATTGAATATTAGAAGGAATAGAAATAACGTCTGTGTATAACCCAAAGCAAGAAAAAGGAAAGGAAAGATTTCAAAAAGAAAAATATTCTCTATTTCATTCAGTGTGTATTTTAAGATTGTCTTATGAGATTTTATATTTAGACAAAATAGAGCCGTTAAAAGAGCCGTTGTAAAATAATGAAGGATTTATTTGAGAAATAAATTAAACGTTACAAAACAATTGAAAAACCGTTGTATGATCGTTAAAAATAATAATGGTCTTCAATACGGTCATAACTATTATCGAAGTTATTATTGTTAATATTTCAAAATATTATTGAAATATCCAACAAACCCCCACATATTTCAAAAGATTTTGAAAATAAAATTAACATGATGCTGGGTTATTGGAGTGTAATGCATCGGAACTGGTGCTTGTTAGGCTATAACCCAGCCCTAGAAAAAATGAAATATAATTCACGAAATTATTAGTGAAGTTTGAAACTTCTATGAACCAAAAATTTCTTTTGTGAATTATAATTTTCATCAATCACATTGCACTCCCACAAACTTTGTTGTTCAACGCGGTTTTGCGCTAATAAGCCATGCGCATGCTTGGTTTATTCATAAGTGCTTTAGAGATTTTCACCAAAAATTCTCATAGGAGCGGCCCCACTTCACACTTATATAGGTGATTCCATTAAGTGTATTCTGCAGCTTAATACACCACCAATAATGGCTATGGAATTTCATTAAGAGCTTAGCTCAACCTCTTTTTTCTTTGCAGTTTTGCACTATTCTCATCTTAGGATGGACAATAATTTTTAATAGTATATCACTAGAACAACAAGTGACTTGTTATTACCCATATGAACCTAATTCATGGGATCACCAATCACATAGGTTGGGTTACCATCACTGTTGCTTTTCCTCAATTGGCTTAAGTCCCATTCCCCTTGATGTATCATAAATTAATTTTCTTCCCACGGGTTTAGTAAGAGGATCGGCCAAATTCACTTATGACTTTACAAAATCAATAGATATAATTCCATCTTTAAGCAGCTACTTTACTACATCATATCTCAATCGGATGTGTCTATTTTTACCATTAAAAGTTTTATTCTTTGCAATGGCTATTGCCGCTTGGCAATCACAATGCACAGACACATAAGGTGTTGGTTTCATTCCCAAAGGAATATCCTCTAAGAGGTTCCTTAACCACTCAGCCTCATTGCCAGCCAATTCTAAAGCCACAAACTCTGACTCCATGGTGGATTTAGCAATTATTGTTTGTTTGGCTGACGTCCAAGTTACAGCACCTCCGACAAGGGTGAACACATATCCATTAGTGGATTTTGTCTCATCTGAATTTGAAATCCAATTAGCATCACTGTATCCTTCTAATACAGCGGGAAATCCACTATATAAAATACCATAATTCATGGTTCCTCTCAAATATTTCATTAATTTGCTCAAAACAGTCCAATGATCATCATTGGGATTTTGTATATATCTGCTCTGTCTACATACAGCATAAGCTATATCAGGTCGAGTATAATTCATCAAATGCATCAAACTCCCAATAATTTGAGCATACTTAGACTGAGCCACACCATCTCCTTTGTTTTTCATTAATTGGATATTAGAATTATAAGGAGTATTCACAGGTTTAACATCAAAGTGATCATATTTTTTAAGTAGCCTCTCCACATAATGCGCTTGAGTAAGCATTAGGCCACTATCACTCTTTATGATTCTCGTACCCAAAATAATATTAGCTTCTCCCAAGTCCTTCATATCGAATTTAGAAGTTAAAAAACATTTTGTTTCATTCACTACATCAATACACGTACCAAAAATAAGCATGTCATCAACATATAAGCTAATAATTATAAATTCACCATCAATAGATTTTGTGTATACACATTTATCTACTCCAATAGAGAAAAATCCATTACTAACTAGAACATCATTAAATTTCTCATATCATTGCTTTGGCACTTGCTTTAAGCCGTATAAGGATTTAGCAAGTTTACAAACTTTATTATCTTGGCCAGGAAAAACACAGCCCTCAGGTTGCAACATGTAAATTTCCTCTTCCAAATCACCATTTAAAAAATCTGTTTTAACATCCAATTGGTGAATAATAAGTTTGTAAATAGAAGCCAAAGCAATTAAAACACGAATTGATGAAATTCTTGTAACTGGAGCAAAAGTGTCAAAATAATCAACATTTTGTTTTTGTGTAAAACCTTTTGCAACTAATCTTGCTTTATATTTATCAATAGAACCATCATGATTATGTTTTCTTTTAAAATCCATTTACAACCGATCGGTTTCGCACCGGATGGTAAATCAACTAATTTCCAAGTTTGATTTTGTAAGATAGAATCAATCTCGATTTTTATAGCTTCTTTCCAAAAATTGCTTTCTGAGGAAGATATTGCTTTAGAATAAGTCAAATGATTGTTGACACCTAAATTTTTGCCCAAAAATATTTCATGTTAAATTCTTGCATATAGATTATTTAGGCATTTAATATAGTGTTTTAAATAGAAGATGTTTTTACTTAAAAAAAAAATTGAAAATATAAAAAAAAAATTAAAAAAAAAAGAAAAAAAAAAAATTTGGGGCCAATGATCTAAATGTGGCTAGCCAAGCCCAGGAGGTCAGATTGGAATTCAAATGGCAAGTTGGGGCCAAAATACAATTTCCAAAAGTTGAGGGACCAATTTGCAAAATTTGCAAAATTTGTGCCCGAGCCCGTAAATCATCATCTTGGTCACCAATTAAGTTGAAATTGAATTTGGACCAACTCGAATCAATCAAATCAAGCCAAAAAGACCAAATTTGCCTTGAATTGGGTATTTTCGGATAAGAAAATGGCTAACTTTGAGGGATCTTTTTGCAAACTTGGGTGGGCAAAATTGCAAAATCCGATTGAGATCTTAAAATAATATACATGAGCTTGCTAATTGATCAAAAATCGCAGCCAAATTAATGGATTAAAGCACCTAAACCAGCTGACAAATCCTAGTCCTCAAGTTGGTCTAAAGTCGGAGCTGCTGAGTAAGCAATTTGGTGGCCCCACCATATCCTCCTTAGCTGTCCAACCGGCCTGATCTTTGCACGTGATGGAAGACCGTAATGAGTAGTGCAAGTGGACGGAAATTTGCTAGGGATAAGCTGCTGCAAGCACGGGAAAGTCGCAGCAAAATCGGCACACTCAACATCTGCAAGATTTGAAAATTCTGGCTAAGTCAGAAAGTGGGTGGATAGCTCAGTTGGCAGGCTTGGTAGGTGGACAAAAAGCCGACCAAGAGATTGATGAATCCGGGGGATAAGATCACGGAAGCAAGGTCTTTCAAGGGAAGAGAGAGAGGAGATGATAGGGAGAGGAGAGATCTGGGAATCGTTCCCCAAAGACACCTTCAGAAGCAACTCCAGAAAGAAAAAACCCAGAAAATCCAGACTGACCTTGAGAGAGAAAAGTGAGATTTTCACATATCTGCGGCCAAAATTAGCCAAAACCTTCAACTAGAGAGTGAAACTTCACTCAAATACATTTCCAAACATAGGTCGCACGTCCCAAATGGAGATTGGGAAGGCCTCCTAAAGCCCCCCGAAACAGTGCCCTCCTGGCGGGCCAAGAAAGTCCGAAAAGTTTTCGAGACTGGTTGGTCACGAGTGAGGAAAGCTAGTGTTTTTGAGAAAGTTGAGAGATAAATGAGGAAAATATTGACTTTTAACCCAAACTATAATACATATAGTTTGGTGTGGTGTCAATTTTTCCAACAAAATACGTCTTGAAGTCTAATGTTAGAGGTCAACGAAAACCTTCATTGTTAGTTCTTTTTTTTTTGCAGATCTCATTTCCAGTTGAAGAAGCCAACTTCCACAGGCCCCCGAGGATAATTCGTCGGTTTCATCGGCCAAGAACCACTTGAAAAGGAAACTAGGAAGCAAGGTAAGCATCATTGATGTATTTATTTTCGAGTTTGAGCATGTTTTGATCATGAAAATCAAGAGGAAAACTAGCCCGGAAAACTGATTTCTGAGGCTGAAATTTTTCTTAAGTGTTTGAAATCTCTTCAAGAGTTTTGCATGTGTGCTTCTTAAAGAGGTCGTTTTGATGTTGTTCGGTGGGTCATTCTCTATGATGTTTCTTGCATTTGAAAGCTCATGTTACCTACTTTCACTCGGATTAAGTTGTGTTTCCCTTAGATCTCGTATGTGATGAGTGTCGGGGCTTGAATATGGGCATTCAACCTGTTTGCTTGACTTGGGTTCAAACCCAGATTTGCAAAATCAGATCAAACCCGCATATTTGATGACGATTCCAGTTTGGTTTTCGTGTGTTTTAAGCTGTAATTTTTATCTAATCTTACTCCTTCCATGTGGTTGTTTAACCTTGATGTTTTAGTTCCACATAATATTGCTCATGCGTTGAGATTGAATGCCGCAAACATGGCCCAAGGAAGCTGGTTTGGGGTGATTTGATGCACGCCAAGTGTTCAATGAAATGCGCAAACCAAATTTCGATCTTGAAACGGTCGATTTGAGCCCGGTTATTGTGATATTCATGTGATGTGTTGTTCAATGTTAGCATATATCGGTTTAGGAGATTATTATTTTTATTTAAATAAAAATAAAAAAATCCCAATATTTCAAAAAATATATATATAAAAGTGATAGATGTATCAAATTAAGGCAAAAATGGCATCTATGAAATTTTCCTATTTTTAAAAGGTCATTTTCCTAATTTAATGCTATTTTGGTATTTTATGATCATTTTTTTAAATAATCCATTTTGCATAGATTAAAATTATCTAGAGTAATTTCATGCATATTTAAATTTCCATTCCGCTCACGGGGGTCTTGTCCCGGGGCGTGATAACAAGGCCATGTAATATTATTTGCCCGACTTGTATCGGGTTTACCTTTTCTGCGTTTATTTTCAAGTCATTTCAATTTCTTGAATATTTACTTACGCGCCGCTTTTCATTAATTTGAGTGTAAATTTCTCTTCTAAATTATGTTAGAATTAGTCTAGACATTAAAAGAAAAACTACAAAAACATTTGCATGGACACTTAGTGGTTTCATAAATATTATAATTGGTAATCAAGATTATATGGCCATTTAGATAAACAACCTTCCAAGTTAGTGGTACCGCATGGGCGCTAATAGAAACATTAGCGCAAACGAGTCCCCGTTCCTAGAAATCTCTGGTTGCGTATGAATCGAGACAACACTCCTGTGTCTTGATTGGTTTCTAGCCGACCCCAATAGGCTAGTGGCGACTCCTAGAATTACATAGGTTGTTAAGAACTAAAAAACGAATCTAACGTCGCGCGGGGTATGGGCTTGGGAGAGCCCGCGCCTAATCTAGGGCCATTGGTCCACCTCTTTAGGCAAATACCCCTAAACCCTCTTCCTTTTCCCCCGGACGGGAAAAAAAAAAAGAGGTCGTGACAATGATCATTATCAATAAGATAAGTATAAAAATCATTCCTAAAAGAAGTTTCTTTCCTTATTCTTTTGCTTCTTCTCAATTCGTCATTTGAATTTTCGAAAACGTTTTTATGAAGAGGTGCAGGAGAAATATTATCAACACTTAATGGAAAAATATGCTCAAAAAATTCTGCATTTTTTGTCTCAACTATAGTATTATTATCAAGCATGTCACTTTTTAATACAAGAAATTTATATGCAGCACTATGTTCAGCATAACCAATAAACATACAATCAGATGATTTAGAGCCTATTTTCCTTTTCTTAGAATTAGGAAGCATAACCTTAGCAAGACATCCCCACACTTTCAAATATTTTAAATTTAGACGATAACCTTTCCAAAATTCATAGGGTGTTTTACCAGTTTTCTTATGAGGTATTCTATTTTGGATATGACATGCAGATAAAATAGCTTCACCTCATAAATTATTTGGAGCATTAGAACTAACAAGTATAGAATTCATCATCTCTTTCAAAGTCCTATTTTTTCTTTCAGCTATGCCATTAGATTCAGGGGAATAAGGAGGCGTAGTTTCATGAATTATTCCTTTTTTTCACAAAATTCATTAAGCAATACATATTCTCCACCTCTATCCGATCTGATTCTTTTTATCATTTTATTCAATTGGTTTTCTACCTCAGCTTTATACAAAAGGAACATATCAAAAACTTCATCTTTATGCCTAAGCAAATAAACTTTAGTAAATCTAGAATAATCATCAATGAAGGTCACGTAATATTTTTTACCTCCTCTAGTCACAGTTTGTTTTAAATCTCCTAGATCAGTATGAATTAAACTCAACAAATCAGATTCTCTATTTACAGAAATACAGAAATACTGCTTTTGCTTAAACCTTGTTTTTGCATTTTCTTAATATAAGAAATATTAACATGACCTAATCTACCATGCCATAAATCAACAGATTCAACCAAGTAAGCAAAAGCAGTAGCATTTTCATTGATAACATTAGAAACGTTAAGAACAAAAAGTCATTGATTACAATAACCCTTTCCCACAAAGACGTTATTTTTTGTCATTACAATCTTATCAGATTCGAATGACACCTTCACCCCCAACCTTTCCCAAAAGCACTACTGAGACCAGGTTTGCCCTTATATTAGGGACATGTAATACATCATTCAAGGCCAAAGTCTTGCCAGATGTGAGCTTGAGAAGAACTTTTCCTTTCCCAAGAACTTGAGCTGTTCTTGAATCACCAAGATAAATAATTTCTTCTCCTTCCCCTACTGGCGTGTAGGAGGAAAAGGCATTTTTGTTTGCACAAATATGCCTGGTAGCACCTGAGTCTACCACCCACTCTTTCACATTGGCCACAATGTTGGCCTGGGAAATAATCGCAACAATTATATCATTAGAGTCATCTGCTTTAACCAAATTGACTTTTGGTTTAGCAGGATTGTCATTTCCCAGTATTCTCTTTCGGTGCAAAGGCGGTGCATGATGACGGTTTTCCACAAACAAAGCAAGAGCCTTTCTTTTTGAAGGTGGGGTGAGCAACTTTGGGTTTGTAATCAGGTTTTTTGTTATAATACCTGTTTTGGCGATGTTGAAATTTGCCTTGCACCAAATTTGCCCTCGTAGCAATTTCCTTAGCTTTGGCAGCTTCGATCTCCTTGCGAGTTGTATCCTCAATGATGATATGCACGATCAGATCGGCTAGTGATAATTGCTTGTCCTTGTGCTTGAGTTGTTGCTTGTAGTTATTCCAAGACTCAGGCAACTTTTCAATCAACAGACCCGCAAGAAATTCTTCTTGTAAGTTGATGTTTTCTGCCTTCAAGTCCTCCACTAGCTTGTGATATTCATTGATTTGTGTCTTGATCTCCTTATCATCGGACATTTCCCATCGATAATAATTTCCAATTACAAATTTTTGTCTGCCCACATCTTCGGCAGTGTACTTTGCAGTCATGGAGTCCCATATTTGTTTCGCTTCCTTGTACGAACAGTAGACATCAAACAATTCATTAGAAAGAGTACTAATAATTGTGTGCCTGCATACCTTATTAGCGTGTATCCATTGATTTCAAAGCTTGTTATCAGTTGGTTCGACCTCCGTAAGTGCAAAAGCCACACCGTGCACATCTATAGAGAAAACGCTTTCTTGCCACCTTTTGAAATTGTTGCCGTTGAAAACTTTGATCTTGGATATGTTGGGGAATGGTTTGGCATTGGACATATGTGGTAGTGGTGGTAATGCAACTGGACTGGTGGAGATTGAGGCATCAGTAGCAGTATCGACTTGATGCTCCATGGGTGTTATCCTTAAGATTGTAGGAAAAAGGCTGATAAGAACAAATAAATTTGTCTGAGGTGTGCAAGTGTAAGCACTGTCCTTAAGGATAATTCCGTCCCTCGGAGTGCGAAACTCGGTGCGATAGGCTTCTAACGGCTATCCTCCCAAGATACAACAAACCTTCTTCTTTATTCCGCATTGAATGTTAGAAGGAACGAAACAACGTCTGTGTATAACCCAGCAAGAAAAAATGAAAGGAAAGATTTCAAAAAGAAAAAATATTCTTTGTTTCATTCAATGTGTATTTTAAGATTGTCTTATGAGATTTTATATTCAGACAAAATAGAGCCGTTAAAAGAGCCGTTGTAAAATAATGAAGGATTTATTTGAGAAATAAATTAAACGTTACAAAACGATTGAAAAGCCGTTGTATGACTGTTAAAAAACCGTTATGTGACCGTTAAAAATAATAATGGTCTTCAATGCGGTCATAACTATTATCGAAGTTATTATTGTTAATATTTCAAAATATTATTGAAATATCCAACAGTACATTGTTAAGAGACGAAGGAAAACGAAAGGCCCATGTGTACTCCACTATCGGTAGAATATAGTTTCCACGCCCCGATTTTACAATCAAGACGTGCTGCACCCCAAATTTCAATCAAAGCACGGGGCATAAGTAGGATCCACACACCTTCCGCATAATGCTGCAGAAATTAATTATTATCAAACAACATTTTCTTTCATTTTAAGTCCTTAAAATGGTCCATATTTGAAATACAGTACTCGAAATTTCAGTAATTATTTTTCAGTTTTATCTAAACAGGCTCATACTCGCAGCTTATTTTTCACAAATGAATTTAAGTTCAGCATCGGCAAAAAGACAAGTTGAGTCAAGTTGAAAGTCGAGTTATAGCACCTAAGGTTTGACTTGAAATTACCTATGTAATCATTTACTTTAAGCCGTTAGAGTACAGTGTTGAATATAATTTACATCTTAGCAATTTATTTGGTTTGACTTCTAGCTTTTTCTTAACGACGAAGCACAAATTAGATACGTAATCCACAGATCAACAAATTCTCCACTAATGCAAAGTATCAAGCGAGACACAAGTCTCCATATACGAAACGGTTTATGCTTGCAAATATGACGGACCAAACACACATCGTGTACCTAGTCTTCATATACTAATTTTTACTTTCTATTCCCTTGCGACTCTTACAATCAAACTTTTTTTAACAAAAAAATCACTTAAAAGATTCAAAATATGCAAATACTATCACGCAAATAATTATATAATTATATTTGTAATTTAACTTAAAGAATATACATATTTTAAATTTTTTAAATGTAAAAAATCAATTATATTTTTAAGTGCAGCCTAAATTTTTATCAAAGGTTGCGTACCAAAATTCTCTTTTATTTTGAAAGAGGTAAAGCACCTCATTAGTCATTAGAGAAAAAGGCCAAAGCATGGAGCCACCTCAGTTAGCGCTGTCGGGAAGCATTGCATATTTGCCGTCTCCTTTTTCAAAAGCCAAAAGAAACGTCCAAAGCATGGAGCCACCTCAGTTAGCACTGTCGGGAAGCATTGCATATTCGCCATCTCCTTTTTCAAAAGCCAAAAGAAATCGCCCTGAACGTCCAAAGCATAGTGCTGTCGGGAAGCGTTGCATATTCGCCGTCTCCTTTTTCAAAAGCCAAAAGAAACGTCCAAAGCATGGAGCCACCTCAGTTAGCGCTGTCAGGAAGCGTTGCATAATCGCCATCTCCTTTTTCAAAAGACAAGAAATCGCCCCGAACGTCCAACCCGCCCACTCGCCTCGGCACGGGAAGTCGCTCGGACTGCGCGGCACGTGAGCTCGAGGGGCCTATTCGGTACATTCGGAGTGACCAAAGATATCCTCGAGATGCGACGTGGGGACCACACGTTGGCTTCGGTTTCAGAGCAGCTGACCGTCGTAGCGGACAAGCAAAGCGGAGAGGAGGAGCGGCGTGGGTCCCGCGTGAAGAGACAAAAGCAGAATCCACGAGGCAAATTTCTACTCTGTTTTTGAGGATAAAAGGGTCTTGAACAGTTGGACGGCAAATAACTCGGCATCGTTTGAGCAAGCGTGGGAGAGTGTGTTGAGTGTAGTTAATCCGAGGTCGAAGGCTGGGAACCGGCAAATATCACAGCAGTGGTGGATTGCGTTGTTCGTGCACTTCTTCGGTAATCGATTGCTCCATTCACCTTTGACGTTTCGATCAGAGTTCTTAGAGACATTTCTGCATTCTGAGATCTGGACTCTAAAATCTACCTTTTTTTCAAGACTCTGCTCGATCAATTTCCTATTCGGTCGATCAGGCTTCATTTATGTTTGAACGTAGCTATGAAATGAACTCTGATAGACATTTCTACAATTCCCAGATCTGGGATTCCATATATTCTCTTCTTTGTTTCCCATTTTCTTTTGAGGCGCTCCTTCATCAATCTCTTCCATTGCCTTTGTAGGTGATTACATAGGCGGAGCCTAAAAGATCCATTATGTGGGGCCTCTTCCTCAACCTCTTTCGCTGCCTTTGTGGGCTGTGCTCCCCCAATTCTCTTGAGATGGAAAGAAATGAACCCACTCGTTCAGATCCGAATTTTGGGGCTTCTTCCTCATCGACTTCTCTGCCTGTAGGTGATTATGAAGGTGGAACCAGAAGGATGGAAAAAATGATTACGAAGTGTTCTTGAGCTTTAGAGGGAGGATACTCGCAATGGCTTCACCGCTCATCTCTATACTAGTCTTGCCAATGCAGGAATTCGCGTGTTCAGAGATGATGATGAGCTTCGTGTTGGTGAGAAGATTGGAACGGAACTTATCCGTAGTATTACACAATCTAAGATCTCCATCCCAATTATCTCAGAAAACTATGCTTCTAGCAAATGGTGCCTTCGCGAGTTGGCTCTTATGTTGAATTGCAAGAGAAACAAAGAGCAAAAGGTGTTACCCATATTTTACAAAGTGAAACCTTGGCAAGTGGAGCATCTCATTGGGAGATTTGGAGATGCTATTAGAACACACAAAAGCGATGTGGAAGAAAAGATTGTGAAGGAATGGGAAGAAGCGCTCAAAGAAGTCACTTCCTTGAAAGGATTGGAATCGGAGAAAATCGATAACGGGTACATTATTCTCCACCACAATATTGTTTACTTTCTCATAACTAGATCTCACTTGAAAAAGAATATAAATATTTCTATATTATATTGAAATTTGTATTGTTATTTGACAGGAATGAAGCAACATTAGTTGAAACAGTTGTCAAAAGCATTGTCCGAGAGTTAAAAAGATTGTTTTTGCTAGATCTTCCAGAACATTTGGTGGGAATTGATGATCAGCTGAGACATATTATGAGCTTCATAGATGCTAAATTCAGTGATACACGGATTATCGGAATCTATGGAATGGGCGGTATCGGTAAGACAACTCTCGCAATGGCGTTATACAATGAACTTTCTAGTCATTATGAGAAGCGTAGCTTCGTGCTAAATATTCAAGAAACATCTAAGGGCAAGGGGATTGAACACTTACAAAAGAAACTCTTTCGTGACATAATGAAGGGGCTGTGGGATGTGGATGATGTCAACGAAGGAATCCGTATCCTTGAATCTCGATCGATAAGTGAAAAAGTTCTTATTCTTCTTGATGATGTGGATGATAATACTCACTTGAAGGTTTTGATTGGGGACAAGAGTTGGTTTAAAGCTGGAAGTATAGTCATTATAACAACCAGAAACAAGAGTATTCTTGACAAGGCTAGTGCAGACTACGTGCATTTACTCGAGGGGTTGCCTTTGGATCCATCATTGATTTTATTTAGTAGACATGCATTTCGAAAGGATTCACCCCCAAGTGATTATGAGATGATCTCTCGTGCTTTAGTATCTACTACCAAGGGGCTTCCCTTAGCTATTGTAGTTATAGCTTCACTATTAAGTGATAAGAGAATGGAAAAATGGGAAAATACATTAAAGGAACTACAAGAAATGCCTGCAAAGGAAGTGCAAAAGAGGTTGATGATAAGTTACGAAGCATTAGATGATAGAGAAAAACATATATTTTTGGATATTGCATGTTTTTTCATTGGAGAATCTCAACAAAATCCAACTTATATGTGGAATGCATGTGGCTTTTTACCATTGAGCGGAATTGAAGAATTAAGTCATAGGTCCCTAATTGAAATTGATAAAGATGGCACATTCATGATGCATGATCAGCTGAGAGATCTTGGGAGGGAAATTGTTCGTCGACAAGGATTAACGGCTCCTCAAAACTGTAGCAGATTATGGAGCGAAGAAGCCAAATTTGTCCTTGATGGCAATATAGTAAGCATTTTCTCTACTTGTCTTAATCAGTGAATATGAGTCCATCTCCTCTTTCTTTTTGAAATAGAAATTATCGCCAGTCTTCAATCCCCAAAACTTGCTGCTTCCACCAAGAAAGGTGCTCTTCCGATCAACAGTTGTTCTCGCCTAATTATAGGACATAATTGAGAAGCAATTTATTGGTTATTGATAATTGATATATCTTTGCCTAGCAGCATTGTGATGAGGATACTTTCCTTTGGGTAACTTCAATGGAACAACAAAACTATGAAACACAATATTTGACAGATCATTTTTTAAAGAAAATTTGATATCTATAAATTATTAGGGTCGTGCTTTTCCCACATATTTGTTTGATGCACATGTTTGATGTTTGGATTTTTGCCTTGAATTCTTGTGAGGTCTTTTCATAATTTTTTTCTTTTACTGAGTATTGACTTTCTTATGAGTTGTTGGCCATGATAAATGAGACCTCCATTCATTTATGGTGAATAGCTATCTTGGTCCCGTATTTTTTAGGATTGAGAATAGCTATTCATGCAAGTAAATATTGGAATAGACTATAATAGCCATTACTGTAATGAAAAATGCTCTAATAATCTAAATGTGTTGTAATAATACATTGCTACATAATGTATATGTAACTAAAGCTTAGTATATGTGTATAACTAAATGGTATATATTATGTGGTAAGATCTTTGGTTCAAAATAAGACCTTAGAAAAAAAAAAAGTCGAAATTTTCCAATAAACAAGTTTATTAGAGCCATAAATATTTTACTTAGATTTTTAACACTACTTTAAGCTTCTGCTTCGCACTCTAATCTCAATATCTCAATCTTCTCTAATTTGAGATGGTAAATGACTTACACTGATGATCTAAACTGCAACACTTAAGATATCAAGACTCAACTTCTTGGGAACTCCATCAAATACTAATGGAATGCTCTATCACTCTAATCCATATCTCTCAAGCTCTTCCCAATTTATGTATCCTGATTAATTTGAGGACTGAACTAGGCACGTGTCAAATGGTTGATGAAATAATTTGTGACCAAGCAAAAATGCCCTCCAACATGCTCATGCAACTCAACATCTCACATTCTTCTTCTGATCCATGTGTATTTTTTCTTTTTTCTCTCTTTTTTTTAAAGCTCCTCCACAAAAGGAAGTCTAATCATATTGAGTTAATCACAATATTTGCATTCTACTTAATCCTCGAAAATACAAGTTGTTACCTTACGGTGGACTTCTGCTACTATTACAATCTACGACACTAGAAAAATAGAGAATCTAAACACTCGTTTCTTGCATTATTAAGAAGATATTATATAAAGAAGTTATCGCCAAAGAAAAAAAAGCAAAACATGTTGCATAAAGAAGAATGTGATAAAGAAATGGAAAGGCAAATGGAAGTTACTAAGGAATATTAATAGATAATTAAATCATGTAGCGAAGGGGTACACTCTGGAAGTTCATTCAATTAGTATAAAATAAATAATTAGTATATTGTGCTAATTAGTGTATTATAAGTCATTTTCAACATAATAAGTGATAATGAGTTATCAAGATAACACAATCACCATTTCATCGAGTATTGACCTATTATTTCATATATTATATATGAATGATATAATAAGTGATCAAGATAACAAATATCCATGATCCCAGCAATTTCATGGAGGAATAGTTATTATGACATCTCCGTGTACATAAACGTATCTGAAAATTAATTCCCAAGTAAAATTTTCCGTGAAAAGTGTTTACAATAATTTTTAGAGGTAAAACTGTAGATTTGTTTACAACATCACCCGATACTTCCATAAGAATACATATTTGCATCGATATATTTTTGACAATACTTTTGAAATTTTATTTGAGAGCTATGTATTTTCAACAAAACATATATTAACAAACATATATTTTCAATACCATAATTCTAAAAATTTTAAAGTTGAAGTATTATCAAATCTAAATTTTTTAACATGATACTTAAACTTGGAAGTTAAATATTTCAACGATACATACATGACCTTGTTTTTTTATATAGAGAATCATTGAAGTTTACATTTGAGTGATAAAATAAATTTACAGTTACAACATTTTTAGAAATTTATTAAAGAATGATAATTAGTAATACAACTAAACAATTTCACAACCATATGCTTGCACAGAAGTAATATTAACATAATATAATTATTCTTCATGTCCAATATGTCTGTTAGCATGATCTTAATAATCTATGGGAAAATTGATCATAAAATTAGATGAGTGTTATTTCTTTCTAACAAAATTAACACGAAATGAAAAGTTAGCATCAAACATATGTAGTAAGAAAAAGAGAAGTGAAAATCATTTATATAACATTTGATATGTTTTCTTCCACATATAATGAAAGACACTCATTGAAGAAACACATTACAAGAAAGGAATGTAAAACACGTATACTTCTTGGGATGGAATTCTCATTTTTATTTTGCTATTGAGAATTATAAACAAGGTACAAAAGAAAAGGAGGGGGATTCTACAATTGGGATTCTTTAGTATCGATACATGTTTTGATGATAAATTTGCTAGATGCATTTGAAGTTTTGAACCGTTAGAAATATGTTGTTTCACATATAAAGGATTTGAGTTAGGGGTTTTGTTATTTCCCATATAAAGGACATGGGATTTGATAAATTTATTTGAAGTAGTGTGTGCATGAAGAGAGGCCTTCTATATAAATTTTGAAAGGATGCAACTTTTGGAAATTTAGAAAGTGGAAATCGTGAAGGGCATAATTGGAAGAGGAAAAGTTTGGAAAGACCCTCTAGAGCTTCACATTTTTACATAGATTACCACAACCTGACACATCATGATATGACAACAAATTTGAAATCAATACGTCTTTTCTCATATACAGTTGGTTTCAACCCATTATTCAAAACTACGATTTACAATGTTGCCTAATTGCAGGGCACTAGTAAGATTGAGGCCCTTCATCTTGGCTTATGTGGTGGGAGAGGAAGTTACACAGCTGAATCATTTAAAGAATTGACCAACTTGAGGTTTCTTCAATTGGGAAGTGTGAATCTCACTGGAGATTTTCAAAACTTGCTTCCTCAATTAAGATGGCTTATGTGCGATGGTTTTCACTTGGATTTTGAATGACCAACCTTCACTTGAAGAAATTAGTCGTGCTTAATATGTCGCATAGTGAGATTTCAGAGGACTGGGGATTTGGTCCACTAAAGGTGAGATATGGAGTAGGCATAATCATGTGTTGTCGACAGGCCCAATTACACCAAGTTCTTCTTTATTTCTTTTGAAAATCCTTTCTCATATCATGGATTTTTCCTTGGGCAAAGAACACATCAAGTGCTATAACTTGATACAAGGAAACACATAAGTACCCAAACTTTTAAAATGCACACTTAAGTGTCACTTTAAAAAAAAAATTGAATACTTAAATGCCAATTTTGGTGAGCTTGTTGGAAATTTGATATAGCATTATTTTATTAATAAAATCAGTCTACATGGCTCGCCGAAATGCCCACTCAACAATCCTTGTCTAAAACGATGTTGTCCTCTATGCTCACTTAAGTGCTAGTCGTGGCTCAAAAGAATCACTTAAGTATTAAGTTACGGCATAAGTGATTACTTAAGTGTCATTCATGGTTAAAAATAAATATTTAAGTGCCATGTTGCAGAAAATGATAACTTAAGTGCCAAAACAACATCGTTTAGCATCATCTCGCATAATCTATGTGGACGGCGAGATGTCGTTCCCCTTGTCTATGTGGATAATTCTTTTTAAAGAAATGCTACATAATTTAAAATTCTCGTCGGAAAAAGTCACGTGAACTGTTTGGCCGGAAATTCTCGCGGTCGGTTGTTATGTGCTTCTTTTTTCTATGATTTTGGTACTTAAGTGTACTTTTTAGAAGTTTTGGCACTTACGTTTCCCCCCATGTCAACTTGCAACACTTGGGGTGTTCTTCTACTAATTTTCCTCTAAGCATAGGAGGAAGTTATTGGCACTTATATATGCCAAAAGCGTTTTCCGCTTAATATTTTAACGACTAGTCATGCTTAACATTAGACCTACTAATAAAAACTTTTTTACTGCATTAATTAACATCTACCAAAAATATAATTACAATACTTATCTTATTTTTAATCTAAATGGTATATGGTTTCTAGTTAATTTCTCCCCATGCATGTCTTTTTAGCAATTCTTGTTATATGTATATATCAATCTTCCGTGGACAAACAAAAACTCCCTCACAGTGACTTGTGCTCTACATGCATACTAAAATTCTAAATTCATTGTTATTTTTAGAGTGATGGAAATAACATGTGAACAGCTCTAACTTATTGCGCACAATATTTATTCATTATAATTGTTGATTGTTGAAGTCACCGTACAACACATTTATAAAGTAGTAATGTTATATGAGTAATAAATTTATCTTTGAAATGGCATTGAAATATTTTTAATGGGACACCTTTTTACCTCTTGAACATATAGCATTTAAAAATCGTTTTTCATAATTAAAGTATTCATTTCTCTTTGATTTTATACTATTGAAGGAAAACATAGCACCAAATGAATGCATCTTGTTTCTTCCATTTATCTTTGTCATCTATAATTTGATAATAAAATTCGTATATCTCTAATCGATAATTTATAGCACAGTCATAACTTTGAAAAACTAAATATGATTTTTTCGATGAAATTTAATTTGCAAATAATTGTAGTTAGCACTTATACATCCCTAATGTTCTCTTTTCAATGATATGCTTAAAAAATTTATATGTTGGCTTAGCCAACACTAATGAAAAAAAAATTAAAATTAAATAAGACAGTTGTGAAGGACCAAGGAGCATGATTATTTTTATTGCCCAATCTCATAGTGATAACCTCTATTTCTTTCAGATGGCAACGGAGCTCAAAGTTCTCGACCTTTCGTATTGTACTTTGAGAACAACTCCCGACTTGTCGGCTTTCAAGGGCTTGGAGATTTTGATACTTGCACATTGTGGTGATCTAGAAGAGATTCATCCTACTATTAAGGATATTAAGACCCTTGTCTCCTTAAAAGTCAATTATTGTTGGAAATTGAAAGAGCTACCGCGAGAAGTAGGAAGAATGGAAGAATTGAGAGAGCTTATCATACAAGAAACTAGTATACGAGAGATTCCTATCTCGAGAGGTTTTTTGACGAAGCTAGAGACTCTAAATGCCTCATGGTGTACACTACTTACTCGACTTCCAAAATCCTTAGGCTCCCTTATGTCGTTAACTCAGCTAAACTTATCACACACAAACATTGAAGAATTACCGGAATCCATTGGTTCTTTGAAGAAGCTCGAGACTCTAGATGCCTCTTTTTGTGTATTGTTACTTCACATGCCCAACTCAATAGGGGATTTAGAATCTCTGTCTTGCCTTAACCTAACATACTGCCATAAACTTGCTCAACTTCCAGACTCTATAGGCTCCCTCGTGTCTCTACAACGATTGTTATTGTCGAGATGCCACTCGTTGAAACAAATCCCAGACTTGATCGGAAAGTTGACATCATTGACTGAGCTACTTTTGGAATCTACAGACATTGAAGAATTACTTGAATCCATTGGTTCTTTGAAGGAGCTCAAGATTCTAGATGCCTCTTATTGCAAATCATTAGCCCGCATACCCAATTCAATAGGCAATTCAACATCTCTATCTCACCTTGACCTAAAAGAATGCCATAAACTTGCTCGACTTCCAGACTCTATGGGCTCCCTCATGTCTCTACAGCAGTTGTTATTGTCGAGATGCCACTTGTTGAAACAAATCCCAGACTCGATCGGAAAGCTGACATCATTGACTAAGCTACTTTTGGAATCTACGGCCATTGAAGAATTACCTACAAGCATTGGAAATATGCAGAACATAAGGATGTTGGACATTAGTGGAACTCCCATAAAAGAATTGCTTGATAACCCGGGAATATTGGCAGAACTCCAAGAGTTCAAAGCTTCTGGATGGAAAAATCTAGAATGGTCACCTAGTAATAATGGCCAATTGGTTTCACCAAACAATCTTGGTTTAGACAAGCTTAAAAAATTATCAGAATTGCGTTCTCGTGTACTAGCTCTAGGTATTACCTGCTAGATCCTGCAATGACTGAATCCCAACTAAACTTTCTCAAGAAACTCACTCTTTCTAATTGGTTTGAGTGTCTCCCAAACCTTTCTATAAAACGTTGCAAAAAAGTTGTGAATCTTGATTTTGTATTTTCCAAAGTTCAACCTATTAGTTGGGCATTCTATTTACTTTTTGTCTTGCGATACAGTTTTCTTAAAGCGTCCCAAGTCTCTTGTAGCCAACAACTCAACCATGGACTACCAAACAACAGATTTTGAACACTTTTTGAAGAGATCAAGACCTTTTGGAATCTCAGATGAAGTACTTATTTCATCTTGCTTTTTCTTTATTGTTCTTTAGTTATTATAGGATGGTTCCATCTATAAAGAGAAGTAGTTTACTGGGTGATTAATTTTCTATTATGCATGGAATGCTTTTCTCAACATTCGTAACTAGATTTGTCAGACTTGTTACATTTACTTCTCGCTATTTTAAGTCTTCTATTCATGGAAGTAGGGATTTTTAATTTTATTGAATTATAAAATTAAGTTGGAATATATTGCTCGTTCTTTTGCGATTCTCTTTCTTAATTATCTTTCTTTGCATGCCATTGAACGAAAACCTTTTGAAAGCGCTCACTTTGGAGCTGTTGCAGCATATGATCAAGCATTGAGAATCTTCAAGAGTGTGCGGGTTATCTCACATTGGTTGTGGAAGGAGAAGGTGATCAGTTTATAAGTGTAAAGGAAAGCCTCACTCTTTAAGCTAGCTTTTGGGATGAGATAAGCCCAAGACCACCCAACAATGATAAACTTTTAGTTTTGAGATTTCTAGATACCCTTAACTTTCATGATGTTAACTTAAAGAAATAATTGAGGATTGGAAGGATTACAAGAAAGTTTGATGGAGAAAAAAAGGAGCAAAAGGGCTAAGGTTGTCAATTTGTTTCTACTTGTCTTAATTGTGTTTGTTACCGTGTCAATTCATCATGACTTCTATTAGACATGTCAAACCATTAAATTAGACGAAATCATGTAAATATCTCTCAGCTAACTGGTTAAACGTATGGTGATGTGTCATATTTGGGTTGTGTCTATGTTTTTCGTGTTTCGTATTGTCATGTAAACAGTCAGTGTCAATATTGGCAGCATTAATGAGGAGCATCAACGTGGACTGGGAAGGTGTTGATTGCATATTCTCCCATCATGCATGCATTGTGTTCGTGTATGCTAGTAAAAGAAGGGCTCTCATATGAGTTTTGCATCTTTCGAGTGCCATGGTTTTGATTAATTTTCTAAAGGACTAACTGGTTTTGTAATCTTTATGACCTTCTATTAGGTGAATAATTTGCCAGTAAACATTCTGCCTGTCTCATACAACTGCCCAAGCCTCGATCAGAGTTCTTATTCTTTAAATGACTTGCCCAAAAATGTAGTCATTACCCTAAGTCAAGGTTCACTTGTTAAGAGTATGGATTTCCATCCAATGCAACAAATTCTGCTGCTCGGTTAGCACTTCTTTCTTACTCTATGAAGAAAAACATGTTCCGTGCTTTTCTTCAATATACTTGTTCTCGTTGGAGGCCATACGTTTGTGCCTTAGTGCTTGGAAGATTGCTTTTTGATGTTCTTTTGGCGCTAGCTTCAACTATTTTAAACCATGAGATATGATTCTTCAAATTTTCTGCATCAATAATTTTAGTGGGAACAAATATGGGCGATGTTGTGGTATGGGAAGTAGACAGCGGTGCGAGGATTGCTTTGAGAAAATTCAAGATTTGGGATCTGGGAACATGTTCAATGGCACTGCAGGTATAGAAGTTCAACTCTAAATAAAATCATGGCATCTTGTTTTTGGACATGTGATTATGGGTTTTGGTTCTTTGTAGGCTTCTCTAGCCATTGACTATACAACATCCGTTAACCGTGTAATGTGGAGTCCTAATGGAATCCTTTTTGGTATGTACGGATGTAACTTCTACTTGTATATCAACTTAAGAAATTAGGCAATACATACTTGCAAATTGATGAAAAAACTAGAGTGCCGAGAACCGGACTTCATTGCAATATTTTTAGGAAGAAGTGTCCACATGCTGCCATTAGTGATGATTTGTGGTTTTCACTCTAGGTGTTGCTTATTCCAAACACATGGTGCACATATACTCATATCATGGTGGTGATGACATAAGGAACCACCTTGAGGTTTGTCGCTAAACAAGGAGAAAAAGATTAAGCTTCTTTGTTCTGCTGACAATTACCGCCTAAATGTGAGTACAACTTGATTTTGACTCTAAACTAATGTTTGATACAGATTGAGGCTCATGTTGGAAGTGTTAATGATCTTGAATTTTCAAATCCAAGCAAACGGTTATGTGTTGTTACTTGTGGAGAGGACAAGACGATCAAGGTATATTCTAATTGTTTTCCCTAGTGTTACATTGTTTTGCTATTTGATCCTTTTTAACCAAGCTAGTAGTTATGCAGGTATGGGATGCAGTGATAGGGGCCAAGCTACTTGCTTTCGAGGGTCATGAAGCACCTGTATATTCCATTTGTCCACACAAAAGAGAAAATATTCAAGTTCCTGGTTATTTTGCGTACTAACTAGGACACACTGCAAGCATGGCCAATCAGTTGTACCCTTAACTATACATTGGACTTCTATTTGCTAAAACTTAGTTAGGTCAAAAAATTTGGCTCAATTTGTATGAGAAGTGTGAATCTGTGTTTTAATGGACCTTGTTCATTTCAAGGATTTTGCAAGTCTTCCGACTTTTGACCTGTCTTGATTAGAATGTGCTTGTTAAAAATAGTGACATGGTCCCAACATCAACCTGCAAATTTGATTCTTTTAGGCGATGCTACTAGATATCGGCAACTGCGTAAGGTCTTCACAATAATGACTTCCTACTTAATTATACGTTCAGAAGGAAAATTCCTCTGCTTCCATTATTGGTTCTCCCTTAGTTTTCTCCTTCAGTAATGATCGGTTAAATTTATGAGAGAAGGCTGCTTTTTGTGCCTGAGTGGAACAACACTTGGCGATGTTATTTTCTTCTTTTTAATTTTTTTTAAACATTTATGGTTGTGTGTGCTTTATTACAAAGATATTTTACGACATCTCATCATTCTAGAATGCTACATTTTACTAATTAGATTTTTAAGTGGGTGTGCTCTATCGGTGCATGGTATTGAAATTGATTATACAATATTTTTGTGGGGTAGTTCATCTTCTCAACAGCAACAGACGGGAAAATTAAGACTTGGTTTTATGACAACATGAGGTCAAGAGCCAACTATGATGCACCGGGTCACTCTTCTACTGTGATGACGTATAGCGATGATGGATCAAGGTTCAGACCATTAGCATTGCATTTCAAGCTTGATTTCATCTCGCGTCTTTCTTTGTGACTTAAATAACCTATTTTAGCGATTTTTATTTGGCTATAGGTTGTTCTCATGTGGGACCAATACAGAAGGAGAGTCGTACTTGGTTGAATGGAATGAAAGTGAGGGGACTGTCAAGCGTACCTATCATGGACTTAGAAAGAGATCTGGTGGGTTTGTGCAATTTGATAGTGCCAAAAACAGATTTTTGGCTGCTGGAGATGAGTTCATGGTCAAATTTTGGGAGATGGACAATAATAATCTATTGACGAGTACTAATGCTGATGGTGAATTGCCGGTAATTCATTGTTGTTAATTTATTCTGACTAAATTAGGCAAACCTTTCTATTAAACTGACTCCTTAAATTTGCAGGCTTCACCTTGTATTAGATTTAACAAGGAAGGAATTCTATTAGCCGTATCAACAAGTGACAATAGGGTCAAAATTTTAGCAAATGCTGATGGGATTAGGCTGCTAAGGACAGTGAACAATCGACCTTTTGATGCTTCTAGAATCACTCCTGGACCTCTTATGAAGGTAAGCCTTTTCAAGAGCACACTGACTTCAGAGGGAGGAACTTGCTAAGTGTCTTGAATCTTGTACCGTGACCAGCAATCACAATATTTGGTTCTGATAATGCTACCGTTGGGGCAAGCCTGGGCAATGGAGGGGTTCCGGTGGTGGTATTAAAATGTTTGATCCAATTTCTAGATGGCCATTTGGTAGAGAAGTCTAGAAAAATCTTTTATATATATACACAAGAATATCTAGAGTCCACTAAAGTTTTGTGTAGAAAAATTCGTAAAAATTATCTCTAACTCGAGCAGATATTTTTGCATGTCTAAGTCGGTATGGTAAACCCATAAAAGGCTTGGGGTGGTCTAAAAGCAAACACATGTAGGATTTTTACTTTTTTATTTTTCTATACTCAAAAATAGGTTTAGAACATAAGTCTATTTAATAATGTAATTACATTTTTCTATTTTCGAAAAAAATAATTTTTAACCTAGAAATAGGTTTGGAATAAAAATAAAAATAAAAATTTTCTACTTTTCTATTTTTGAAATAGATATAAATATAAAAATTTTCTTATTACTCTTTGATCACCGCCCACCCGCTACCCTCCACCAAGTTGCCACCCTCTATCCGCTAATCGCCGATTGTCACCCAAAATTTTAAAGCCTATCAAATGAATTTCTATTTTTAGAATATAAATTTAATGTCGTTATCAAAATGAGTGTCTTTTCTTCAAAAACTCATTGAGAAAATAGAAATAAAATTTTTTATTTGTGACCAGAATTTCTGGAAATAGAATGGTTAGGAGTCATTCGTAGTAAACCTCTCCTCCTGTGTTCGTATTATCCATTGAATAATAAAAGCCTCTTTGTTTTATCCTTTTCTCCCTTGCTGCCACTTTCAGAAATCTTTGTCCAATTCTTTTACATCAGCAGCAGCTGACGTGCGGAGCATTTTTTTTCCTCACATCCATCCAGTCATATTTTAACACATTTCTGTGGATTTTGAATTTAAAAAAAAAAAAAATTCCTTGATGTTCCGTCGGCCATGGACCTCGGACTAGCCGGCTGCCACCCTTGAAGACCACCGCGCCGGAGGCCGAGCGCCAAATCTAGCCGAGTCGTGGCCTCGACGCCGGACCAGATCTAGTCCACCTTCACTTGCTTCAAGCTCGTCCATGGCCGCCTCCAAATCTGGTCGACCTCGACTTCGCGCCAGATATCGTCCGCCTTAAAACGGTTCGAGCTCGGCAACTTCTCCATGACCGCCGAGAAGCCGCTGAGATCTCGGTCACAACGTCAAGCTTGGCAGCCATAGAAGGCCATCACCTCCAGATCTAGAGGCTCAGTGGCAATGGAGGCCGAGCGTCCAGATCTGGCCGTGGCGAAGGTCGTGACATGACCTCGAATTGCAGCGACGACGGCCGTCAGAGGTCGCCTTAAGAGAGGGCGTTAGAAGTTGCAGAAGACCATGGACAGAGCGTGTAACAAGAAAGGAGACAAAAAAAAAAAAAAAAAGAGAAAAGAGAAGAAGCAAAGATGGCGGGTAACAAAAGAAAAAGAAACATCTTTTACAAACTTCTCAACAGCATCACGGGGATAAGCCACGCGGACGACCATGGACGGCCAGATCTGCAGAGCCAACAGCGTCGCCGGCCATGGCAGAACCAGGTTCGTGAATGACGCCAACGACCATGGACGGCCAAATTGGGAGAGCCAGCGGCATCACCTAGACGAGTGATGTCGACGGCCATGGTCGGCCAAATCTGAAGAGCCGGCGGCATCACTGACGCATCACCGGCTATGCCAGCTCGTCCGAGGTCAAGTGGCTCGCTTTGGACGAACGAGGAAGATGAAGCTAGAGGAAACAGTTCTACCACACAAAGAAACTCCACATCAATATTTTTTAATTTAATTCAAGACACGTAAACTTTTTTAAGTGGATATCAAGGAAAAAATGCTCGCCCCATCAGCTGACGCGGGGCTGTGAAATCACTTAATATTTTCCCCTTTCCTCACACATCTACACACACTGGCACATAAACTAGAAAACCATCAGGCAGCAATGGTAGGTATGGTAAGTGGTATCATCACTGCATTAGGTCGTTAAAATTTTTTTAAGGAGCTTTCTTTGTTGCTTATTTTATTACTTAAATGATGCAATAATTGCATTTGTATGTGCATGTTTATCATCCTCTCTTTTGAGCTCTACAGGACAGCGAGAGCATGGCCAATATGAATCCCATAATTGCTGATGAGTCAGGAGACAAATCACGAATTTGGAAGCCGACGGAAATCAATGAACCATCACAATGCCGGTCCATAAAACTGCCTGATAACTCTACGGCTACGAGGGTATAAATGATTGCCAAATTAGCAAGTTCTTATGCAGCATTCTTTTCCACATTTGAGGGTCATGTTTCTACTAGATGAGCACACATTTGAATAGAGGTCGCATTTAATGCACTTGCTTTATTAGTTTCGTTCACATGTGGTCCAATTATTTAACTCTTAAACCTCAACAATTGAAGGACTTTATCATCTCTTCGTTTGGCCTTTTATTGTTAACTGATTGTTTCAACTATACAAATAGGGAAGGATAAGATCCACACTAATGAATATGTGAGTATGGAGTGGCAATTGTGCTTGAGTTTTGTTGGCTTTGGACTTTGGAGGTCATGAATTTTGTATAACGATGAATAGCGAGATGGATAATTCCTTATTAGAATATAGCAATATATTTGCATAATAAGACTTTTTAAGCCTTTGTTTGGAATCCAATGAGCTGGATTGGTACGTGGACTCTCATGCAGTTACGTGAGATAAAAGGCACAGATTATTCACGAGATGAATTTAGCTTTATACATGGCAGGCAAAATATATTATTGTGTACCACTTTGATGCTTGTCGGGAATGCTAAGTTTGTGAATTGAGCTATCTTGAGCTTGTCAATTCCCGGAAACTTTGAGTGGAAATCGAGCTGCTGAATCTAAATACACAAAACACTAGAGGCAAAAGAGAAGGTATTCCCAGAAAAGAGTAGCATGGGTGAAGGCACTGTATTTTTTCACGGAGACGGCACAAAGTTCTCTTAGTTCTATAGTACTATGGTTAGACAGTTTAAGTCAAGATTTCTACCTTTTTTTTTTTTTTTTGGTAACTGTTTCAACTGGGTTCTGATGTAATTTGTATCATATGCTCTGTTCGTATGTAAACATACAGTGTGTGTGTACAGGCCTATGCTGATAAATATGCAGGCCGCGTCACCAAGTGTCTCTTTGCATGAATTTCTGCATCTATCTTTTAGTGCCCAGTTCTCTCGGCTCTTTCTTTGCATTTTATTTTAACTTTTGGTATTACATTTGATTGTCGCTACTGAAGTTAATAAAACGAAGCAGGTCTCGAGATTAATCTATACAAACTCAGGCGGTGCAATTACCTACAAGGATGTCCCTGACAATCCAAGGAATCGGCGTCTTCAAAGGGGTTGGAATCTCGACCCTAGTATCTTCACGTAACCCCTTGGGTGTTTTCTTTTGATCTTGCTCGGTTCTCCTGTGCGGGTGTCTGGCTCCCGGATTCCCAGGCGTCCTTTGAGTCCGGTGGCTGTTTCTGGTGGTTGTGTTGTGTCTTTTGTTGTGTTGTTGTTTGTTGCGTTCTTTCTTTCTTTGCCTCTTGAGGCTTTTGTTCCCTTCCATTTTGCACGCTTTAGTTTTGGTGCCGTTTGTGTACATTTGTCCTTTGTCTTTCAATATATTCTTACCTTACCAAAAAAAAAAAAAAAAAAAAAAACTCAGGCGGTGCCATTCTGGCATTATCATCGAATGGTGTGCACAAGCTCTGGAAATGGCAAAAAAGTGATCAAAACTTAACAGGCAGGGTAAGGAATTTTTTTCCCCTTAAAATTGGCAAACTGTTCTAATGTTTAGTGCATTGTTAACCACATTGATTCTTCTCTTTGCAGGCTACAACTGGTGTGGTACCACGGTTATGGCAACCTTCTAGTGGGATATTAATGACCAATGACACAAATGGTACAGATCCTCAAGATGCAGTTCCGAGCTTTGCAGTGTCAAAGAACGATTCTTATCTAATATCAGCATCCGGGGGGTTGATCTCTCTGTTCAATATGATGACTTTTAAGGTGAATATTTTCCCAAAGTAATGTTTACATCCTCGTGTCAGTTTTTTGTAGCACTATCTACAAGGCACGAGATGATGAACTACCCCTTTGTGCTTTAATATGCGTGCACTATTTCCTTTTCACATTTTTTATGGGACCTTAAATTAATTGGTTCTATCATGTATAAAACGTATTGAACTCTAATTGTTAGAAGGTCCACGAAAGCAATTGCGCCGATTTTCATGGGGATTATCTGGTTTAAAGTGCAGCATGCCCCTTTTTACTTGCTAAGTGAGATAAGGGCTTTTCTGTGTCGTCGATGGAATCTTTTGCTCTTATTAATCAAAGAAAACAAGGCAATAGCCCTTTTAACCCATCCAGAGATCTATTGGTCCAATTTTCTCTCTCCCTTTCCCAAGAAGGGACATGCCATTGAGGCAATTGCCTCTTGGCACGTCCCTCTGTTACTTATAAAGTTGTTAATAGCATCCTGCATACTGATATCCAGACAATGACAACATTCTCACCACCGCCGCCGCCAAACAATGATGTTGTTGCAATAGGAATGGAGGACTCCACTATTCAAATTTACAGTGGTCAAGTTGATGAGGTGAGACCTATTTTCATTGTCGTTGATAGTCAACCCTGTCATTACCGACAACAAATTTATGGATTTTGACTACTTCACTTTCTCAGATCCAGACGAAACTAAAAGGACATCGGAGAATAATAAAAGGCTTTACCTTCTCAACCTCCTTAAATGTTCTCGTGTCTTCTGGCGCTGATTCTCAGGTATCAGACCATGGCTTTTTAACTTTCCAAGTGAGACAAGGGCTTTTCTCTGTCCTCAATGGAATCTTTTTGCTCGTACTGATTACATAAAACAAAGCAAGAGCTTTGTTCAACATTCCAAAAATCTAATATTCAAAGTTGCTCTCTCCCTTTCCCAGTAAGGCAGATGCCATTGAGGCAAGTGCCTCTTAGCACTAACGTTACTTATAAAGTTGTTAACACTATCCTACCTGCTGATATCTAGACGATGACAACATTTATGCCCCAGCCACCACCAACAACATTTCTGGCGTTCTATCCTCAAGATAATAACATTATTGCAATAGGAATGGAGGACTCCTCTATTCATATTTACAATGTTCGAGTTGATGAGGTGAGACCTGATTTCATTGTCGTTTAAAGTTAACCTTGCTATTATCCACAACAAAGTTATGGATATTGACTATTTCACATTCTCAGTTCAAGGCAAACCTAAAAGGACATCAGAAAAGAATTACAGGCCTCGCGTTCTCCAATGTCTTAAATGTTCTCGTGTCTTCTAGTGCTGACTCTCAGGTACAAGACCACTGCTGCATCTTCCTTTCTATGTAGATATGCCTATGTTTTGGGCAGAGAGAGCGATGTAGGTTAACCTGCTCCAAAAAAAAAGGGTTGATGTTCACTCTGGATGTATTGATGCTTACGGCCTCATCATACGTCAGTTCATGAAGACATCCTTAAAATGGCAGAATAAATCCTTCCAGAAAACTTCTTCTTTAGTGGTTACATATTAATCCCATCCCATTAAGTGGGAAGAAAGAAAAGCTATGCTATCCTGTTGTTGCTAACAATTGATGCTCGGTGTAAATCTGATATAAAAACACAGTAAAATTTTGTTGCTTCATTTGTGAATCAATTTTGATGTACCCTTTGATAATTGTTGATCGTCACTGCAGCTGTGTGTTTGGAGCACTGATGGATGGGAGAAGCAGGCTAGTAAGTTTCTGCAGATGCCGACTGGGCAAGGTGCAGCTCCTTTTGCTGATACTCGTGTTCAATTTCATGTGGATCAGATACATCTGCTGGTGGTTCATGAAATACAGATCGCCACATGTAAAGCTCCTGAACTAGAATGCCTCAAGCAGGTATTGAAGATATTTATTATTGCGTGCAAACCAATCTCTTATCTCATCCTGATTGCACAAAAATTAGTGAAATATTAGGTAGTATGAGTTGCTTCGTGCCAAATGTACTTTTTTTGATTTGTTGTTCATCGCAACTAGTGGGATACTCGAGAAGCTAGCTTTCCAATCACAGATGCTACATATTCATGCAATGGCCAATCAATATATGTGAGCTTTGAAGACGGAAGCATCAGTGTTCTTTCTGCTTCTACACTTAGATTGAGATGTCGTATAAATCCTGCTACTTATATCCCTCCAAATCCCAAGTAAGTTGGTTATTACTGCTTAGTTAACCTCATTCCTTTATGAAAATGGCAAATCTCATTCGCGAAGTTCCAATAGTCTCACAAGTTATTCATTCCTCACTGATGTTTTTGGCAGCTTGAGAGTCTACCCACTAGTCATTGCAGCACATCCGTCTCAACCTAACCAGTTTGCACTAGGGCTTATTGATGGCAGTGTCTATGTGCTTGAGCCATTGGACTCTGAAGGAGAGTGGGCTAGTTCCCCTTCTGTTGAAAATGGTGCTGAGCCAAGCACGACATCTGGCGCAACCAGTTCAGATCAACCCCAAAGGTAGTGCAGGCCATGTCTCTCCCCGTGAAACTTTGAGCATTGAATGCTGAGCTGGCTTTTCCTTCGCCGCACTTGATTCAAGTTTTGAGGGATGCTGCAGAGGATAGATTTTACAGCTTTAGGGTCTTCTTCTGGACATTGTTCGGTACAGTCTGTCTTAAGTGGTACAATTAGCATCCAAATCAATTTCTGCTCAAGTCCAGTGGCGATAATTTGTTTTATTATATTCATTTAGACTGACTAAAAGTAAAAAAGAAGAACATGGGATTAGGGTGTTGCGAAGAAGGCATTGTGGAGGCAAGTTTATCTTATTTTAGTTAGCAAGCTAAAGGATCATAGGAGCAGGATTTAGTTTTCGTATGTGGCTTCTTCTCTTGTTCCTTCTGCGTCATGCTGAAAGGACTTCTCTTATGTATTTTATTTATTCTTTTAGTTTGCTGAAGTAGCACTTGTTAGCACTTAGCAGGTTCTCCTTTCTTGTTCTTTCGCTGCAAAAGGAAAACTTCATCTTCTTCCTGCGTTCCTTTTATGAATTTGCAATTTGAGTGCAACAGCACTCAGACCTTGGATGAAAGTAAATACTTCACTACAGTCTATCTCGACGTTTTGCTTATTAGACTGCAATTTTTAGGAGTTGTTCCATCTTTTTGAGGATGACAGAAGTAGGTTAAACACTGTATCGTTGGGGACACAGCTATTTCCGGAGCTTTTATGGTTTGTTTGACGACTTGATTTTTTCACTTACAAATGAACTGGAGCAGTTAGGAGCATGACGATAAGCCTCTCTTGATCTCATCTATATTCCTATCACCCTACCCTTACTACGCTATCGGCCAGCAAAGGGTACTTTCTCTCAGCACATGAGCCTATATTGTCATCGCAAAGTGCTTGCACTAAACGAATGCAGAAGTTGGATGTGCAATCCAAGAATGTCTGATTTGATTCGTATACAGCGGGTTCAACCCTTGGCAATTTTGGATGTTGCACCTTTAAAGGCACATTCTGCTAAACGACTGAATTCGCAGAATCAATAACAAAGTTAAACTAGCGGACACGTTTTCTCCGGACATTTTCACAAAATTCGGAATTTGTTCCACTTACGAATGGGAACGATACTTGGTTTTCCCTCTTATGAGAAGATGTTCTTGACCTGTGAGTTCAGTGGGGAATAAGAGCCACTTAAAAGCTGTTGTATTTTGGGAGATGGTATCAAAGGACCTCTCAAAAAAGTGCTCTCGGTACGCCTAACATTAATTATTTTGACCTTTCACGAAATAATTCATATATTTTTGGACAGTCATAGAATAAATCAGTTATATAGCAATTTCAACGAAAGTCAAATTGTTAATTCAAATCCTTCAAGAAAAGAACAAGAAAAGGAGATTGCCAATGCCATTGGGAGGCAACTTGGCAAAGCAAGTATTTTTGTGAGGTATAACAAGTGAAAACTTAACAAAATATGGATCAAAGTGTTTAATCACGAATAAAGAAGTAGTAATACCACCATCACACTGAGGACAGTTGGTATAATCGACATTTTATTTAAAACTACGGTTGGTATACAAACTCGTTATTTTGTTCCAAAGACAAAAAATTATAAATATATTACCATAATAGAACAATATATAGAAGAACTGAAGCTGAGAACTAGACCTTTTTTAATTTTGAGGAGCAAAAGTAGTTTCTACAATAAGTTTTTAAAGTATTACTTTCAAGAATGCTTTGGTTTGATCGGTGGAACAGTAACAACTAAACTGGTGATGGTCTTTCTTTAATTTTCAGCGTCTGGTCGAGTATATATTTACAATGTTAATAAGCGCCTGATACTGAGACTCAATTGAAGAGAAGTCCTGGGGCAAGTGGGAATTGCGCAATTCACAACCCCCAGTAGAGAGGTTCTACAGAATGCTGGGGGCAGTGAAATACCACCCTCAGCCTCCCCCTGCATCTTCAAATGCCGCTAACAGTAGTTTTCCTTCTTATTTACAACGAATATCAATATAATTGAAAAAAATTAACTACATTCATGTGTCACTCTCAATTTACTTACCAAGCATATGCACACAAGGTGACACCTGCTTATTTCCGTCTTTGACAGGGCTTCTTGCTCTTTCTGGCTGGGGTTGACTGCTCCTAAGGTACTGGTAACAGGGTTCCTCCTTTGATGCCAACTTCATCATTCATTTTATCGAGTGTTTTCTGGGCTCCAATGTATACCTTCGGATCTCTGATCTGTGAAGGATGACAAAAGATATACTACTATTAACACACTCTGCCCGCGCACGCGCAGAGTTTTCGCAATATTATATCAAAACCCTACAAATTATTACAGTTTTACGATTCAAAATATACCTGTTCTTTCAATTTAGGTATTTCATCCTTGGACTTCACTGACAGAGTTGTCATGTCAAATCAAAAGGGGAGACTAAGTTCCATTGACAGCTTTAAAATTGACTGGACTCATCTACTGTAGATGTGTCGGTACAACTGATAATAATGCTTATCCAGGAAGATTAGCCTACATAACTTGAATGAAGATGGACAAGAAGAGTATATTAAAAGGCTGTATGAATATTCTCTATAAAGAAAAATGTCTTATGCATATAAAGGTACTTAAAGGGCATACTACACCTGCATTGCTTGGCATGTGAAGCTAAATGAGCATTAAGCCTACCGAGTGCATCTTCTAATCCTTTTATTTTCAATTTTGTAGAAGTTTAAATGTCAACACAATGCAGTTTGAACAACCAATTGAACTGTATCAATTAAAATTTGAGTCCCGAACCATCACAGAATAATGTTCAGATTTCACTAGTGTGTAAAAAAGTACTTTGAAACCACGACCATGAAGAACTTCAATTGGAATTATTGTAGTTTGTCCCGTCTTGCCACTTTGTTAGAAGAACTTCAATAAAAAATACCAGAAGCTACTTCATCTTCTTGCCACATGAACTTAATTATCCTTCCCAAGTTTGGTGAAAGGAATAACTAATTTACATATTCTTACTCATCATAAAATGACTTTCGTCCTTTGCCATTTATTATGTGTTACAAGTCACTTATAGTCGCTATTCACATTTTTGAATTATAAGCTGTATTTCCTCTTTCTTCTTCCATCTTCTTTTACCTCACACCTAAAAGCCCAATGCTGCTTCATTTTATTGATTAGGTTGTATGAGACTACGGATGCTATGGGCTTCTTTATTTTTTAACTGTTTTCTACACATAGTTAAGCAGAATGCCCAAGAATGAATCTGAGAAACTAACTCTAATATTTGTGCTGATTACAAGATATGGTCAAATATATCAGCCATGGATTTTGTGTGCATGTGTGGACGGAAACCTCTTTTTAGGGGGTTTGTTTTGACACAAGATATTCGGTGTTTCAGAGTTGACAGATATAGTTATTTAGATATGTCCAGAGAAATCAGCAAGGAAACATACCTATCTTCAATCTCCTTAACTTTTCTCCGCATCATATCTTGGTTCTTGGTAAGAGTTTGATTAAGGTGCAACCACAAGGAGCGACATCTAATACTGTTATGTCCTAGTGAACACTATTGCATCTGATTGTAATGTTAAAAATGAGGCATGTGAAAAGCAAGCAAAACAACAATCAGCCATGGCTTCAGGCAGCCCTCCTCTCAAACTTTAAACATCCAAATTCGCAAAAGGTAAAACAGAGAAGACTAAACCATTACCTGTGCCACGTTCTTCTTTTCGTCACCAAGTTTCCCCAACCTACTATGGATGTCTTCGATCTTTGAAGTCACAACTTTCTCGATTGCTTCTAGTTTTGAATTTTCCTTTCTACTTTTGGCTTCTAAATGAGAGACTCATAATGCTAACAGAGAAAAACAAAAGAATTAATAGGGGATGATACGTCCAATTACTTAAAATGTATCGTTTACAGTCAGTCTAAGGATGATGGCAGTCCATGTAGCAAAAACGACAAACATGGGTTAGAAACAAAACGCTATCACCAACAGTAGCATGGGCAGCTGATATAAAATCTAATCGCTTTTGTAATCCTAATTCCGATACACTAACAAGTTTTCAATTCAGATACACCGTTCTTTCTAAGGCTATCCGTCACAAGTCAATAATTGTTGGAAATGGTGATCCATTTTCTAGAATTTCCTAGAGTTGCTAAACTTCTAGAATTCCCTAGATGAAGTTCTTAGAAGAAAGAGGAAAATGTAGAAGCACATGTGTAGATCTCTCTAGAAGAAAAGAGGATAAACTACAATCTAGAACTCTCTAGATTAAGCCTAAGTGGACAACATTCTACACAAATCTAGAATGTTGGTAGAGCACCCTATAAATAGGAAAGAAGGGAGAGCATAGTAGAACAACAAATGTAAAAGAGTGAGAGGAGCATGAGATAATACTCCATATCATAAAGCTCCTCCACCAACACTTCCTTCAACTATTTTCCCCATGTCCTATATCCTTCAATTATCCTAGTTTATCCCTTGTCCTTCCACTATAAATTATATCATACACTTGCACACGCCACTAACCAAAAACTATAACTAATACCAAAACCATACTTCCGCACGCGCACATCCAAAATTTTTTTAACGATAATAAAAGAGTCCTGGCACTTGAGGGAAACTCAAATTCATTTTCTACCAGAGACATTTGTGAGAAAAAAGAAAAGAAAAGAAGAATAGCAGAAGTTTTGCCATTCTCTGAAGCTGGTGCAAGCCCACTAATTCTTTTATACTTCCTATATAAGCTCATTAGACACGTACAGTATGCAAATTGACAGATATAAAATGTTGTATACTATATAAAAGCAAACGAAGCTAAGATTATAAAACACCGGTGTAATTACTTTCCTTCTCTTCACAACAATTCTAACAATCCCATAGAGTTCCAAGAGTAAAATGAGTTCACTTAAAAAAAGAAAAAAGAAGAAAGAAAACAAAATGGACAAATTTTTTAACCTGAAATAACTAACCTAGTGTTCTATTATGGTTTTCTCCTAAAATATGTGTACTTAAAAACCATTACCTAAAGCAAAAACATAGTTGAGGGAAGCTTTCACAAGTGATGCTTATAACCATGGCTGATCAGTCAAAAAAATAAAATGTAAAAGACTGTTAAACAGGGAGAAGTGAAATGGTCTCGGTATATGCATGCTTACTTTTCTTTGCGCTTCCAACTGAGTTGAGGCTAGATGAATATAGTTAGCATGAATCTACAAAAAAAGTAAAGCTACAGTGTCAGAGTAAACGAAGATAAGTCTGATAATTACAATGGAGGTAATACACATTTTGCAGGCCCAATAATGAACATGTGACATTTGGCCAACAAAATGAATATGTGAAGCACAAACCAGAAACAAAACCTTTCATTATCATCTGTCAGCACCTAAAACAGTAAAAGCATCATGCACTTCAAAACTTCCATCTCACTTAACTGAGTCCAAACTCCAAATCTTTGCTGGGAAAGGAGAACCAGAAAACAAAGATATTCACAGCACACAAATAAGAGGACACATGAACCTACTGCTTCAATTTTGCTGCTGAAGAGCGCCCCACTAATTTCAGAATCCTCGCTACAGCCACAGCTACCACAATCTCCTTCAAGTGATTCACAGTATGAATTCATCTCCAAAAGCTTGCCGTCAGCTTTTGTTTGATTAAGCTGGTGAACGTAAGTGTCCCCAATATAATCCCCAATTTGCTGTGTTCTTAAATCTAGAGAATAGCAATGTTGCGTATTTTTCCAATGGCTGATTGCGTGCTTATCTTTGTATCTACAAAGCCAGAAAAGAAAAGCTATAATAAAGACAGCCTATCTAATCACTAAAAATATAGAGTGAGCGAAAATTCCAATACGTCATGACTGGATCTATCACCTTCCACATCCAACAAAACCACATATCAGACAAAACCCAAAGATTTTCCATTGTTCCACAAATAAATCAGGATGGCACCTCATCTTGCTGTTGGCATAGTCGGCAAACCTAATAAAGGACAGAAACAGAATCTTATTCACAATCAGTTAACCGACGGGCATCCCTGATGATGTTGCAAAATGAAAGTACATTTCTGATAAAGGTAATTTCTTGCGATCAAATCAAGTTATGTGCCGTAATTGACATCTTTAGCAATGTAATTGGACCTTGCAATAAAATCAAAGTCAGACTCTTTGGACATCACCAGCATGGGAGAACATCATGTTGACCTATTTTAACCATAAAGATTGACGAATCAAGCAAAAGTCAGTATCAACATGTCCGTCGATGTATCTCCTACCGGGCACTTTTTCACCTTTTGATATTACATGAGTTTAAAGGTACTATTTTTGCTACAAATTCACATGGACAGAGCATATTAAAACATCACTTGAAATGTAAAATATGACCATCTGACGTCTTAGTTTCAAGACAGGATATGTTTGAGGTCAAAGATCAGAATTTTGACATCAATATGATCACCCTGTACTTGTGAGCACAAGCATAACTTATTGTGCATGCTTGGCCACTGCTATTACTTCTGTCAAATACACATGATGAGACATTGCAAAGATTCTTGTGTCAAAATATGATAATCAACAAAAAATAACTCCAAGGAGCCACAGCATTCACCTATTCCAAATCTCCAAATAATCTCATGATAATTTAAAAGAAATCCTGAACTTAGGAAGCACAATAGAGTAAAGGAAAATTGAACTGTTCATTCATATACTTTTCATGCTATTTCTAATGATGTCTCTATACTTTTAATTTGCCTAATCAAGTCCTTCTACTTTAACAAACTTTCCAATCAAGTCTTTCCGCCACTAAATACGATCAAATTCAACTGAAGTGGCTGTTCAACGATGACGATGTATGATGCCGATAAAATATGCGGATGCCCATGTGGACATGTTTGGAAAAATTTAGCCAATGTAGACGACCTCGAAGTGTGACATGAAAAAAATAATGGACGTCTACATTAGAAAAATTTTATCCACATCACACAATAAAGACATCTGATGGTCACACCAGCTGAATTTGGCCTGATTTGGCGTAAGAGACATTTGATTAGAGAATTTGTAAATGTAGGAGGACTTTATTTAGCAAATTAAAAGTACAAGGGACTTGATTAAAAAAAAAAACATGAAAGTTCAGGATAAAAACAATACTGCCGCACTCTGACATTCTGAGTGCAAGTTTTTTTTGGTGCCGGCTCTTCCCTGCTGTTCTTTGTATGGCCTCCTGGTTCTCTAGTCTATCTATAATACTTACCTTTTACAAAAAAAAAAAAAAAAAAAAAAAAAAAAAAAACAACAACACTGCCGCAATTGCCATAGCCAATATAATTATTTAAAACCAACAACTAATCCACAGTCAGCAGATTAACAGAATGATAGTGGCAGTAGCTCAGAAATTACAGTCTAAATTCATCTAATCTGTATCAGCAGAAGAATGCCTAACCTGACAAGACAAGTAAGTCCATTTTGTACCACACGAGCAATGAAAGGAATGGTCACACTGCATACTCAAAATTCCACTGGTATCTGGGTCCACTCTCTCTGACATTAAATGAAAAAAGTTGTAACTGTAAACAAATTTCCATAAACTCGTTTCACTGCAAGGGAAATATAATTAGCAAGGGGGCACTAGCATGGCTTACCAAGACAAACTGGACAAGAGGGTAGCTCCGTAAAGCCCGAAGGGTGCGTGCTAGCTACATCAGCTGATTCCGTATAGTCCACTTCGTGCAGAAATAGAATATGGCATACCTCAGCCTGAATGTCCAGACGAAGAGTACGAAAAGAGGAATAGAAAATCAACTATATGAAATCTCTCAGCAAACAACAGGTGCAAAAATTGCAGATACCTCAGCAGGCGAAAAATTCTTGCCATTGAAGGTGCAATAGAAACCATCGGCAGCCTTTTGATCGACAAGCTAGATCAGCACGCTGTACCTATCTTCTATCCCATCATTCCTACATCAAACCCACATAGTTTTTGACTATTTAATTAACTTGTGCCATTAAATAATGTCCATGCATGAGTACACAATCAATGAAAAGTAAACAATCACAATCAATAGATAGAAGTAAAGTATAAGAAAGTAGATCCAAAGAGTGTCAAGCGAAGAATCACATGGATTTGTTATTAAGCCATTGGGCAACAACCTGTGAAATTCAAATTGAGTCCAATTCATCAAAAGAGTGCTCTACCTAAACCTAAAATAAATTAAAGTCACTTATTAAAATCCCCTTCAACCTATATGTATACTAACTAAAAGAAACTAAGCTAAATCTAGCATTAAAACTTAACGACCTAATCAAGGTCTCTGTTTCTAACCATTTTCCAATTTTTCATTTTTTCGATTTTTAATAAAACTTAATTCTTATCATTTTCTGAAAATAGGGACTCTATGAGAGCCTGGGTCTGGGATGATATTCGGCCCCTCCAATTCTAATTCTACTGAGCCCAACCCATTGCCATGATAACTGCTCCAGCCCATCTTCTCTTCCAATTCAGCAAGTGCATCTTTAAGCCCGATTTCTATTATAGATAGATTAAAGCCCACTCTAACCCCATCTTATTATTATTTTTAAATCAACTTTCCTCTTTTCTTACATCTTTTCGTCATTTTTTTTATTATTATTTTCTTCTTCCTTCTTTCAGCCCTTCGTCCTGTTCAAAGCAAATCGAGAATCTAACCAGCCATTTCCTCACCAATGAAGACCATAAAGACGTCACAGAACAGTATGTGAAATTATATAACAAAAATACAAGAAAAAAATGTTATTTGTTATAACAACGAATTTTAATTAAGAATTGAATCTGAATGTTAATGGACTGAGTTGTAGCAAGTAATGTATGCTAAAATTTCTTCAAATTGACTTAGATCAGGAATTATTTCACTAACGTATCTTAGAGACATTTCATCAAACAGTCTATGTGCACCAAAGGGATTGAATCTGGTCATAAATTGAAGTTTTGTTTTCGTCTTAAATCAATGCCAGAACCACAAAGCCATTACAAATCATCAAATTATAGCCTAGATCATCGGTGATTTTCACATGAGTAACCTGAACGTGGTCCAGTCATGCATCTTTCCAAAACAGGGCAGGAAAGAGGGGAATGAAATCAGGAGTTCTTGGTTGAGAACTAAGGGCTAATGAACAAACTACGGGGGGCTAGAAATGGTCTGGCTTTTTGGCATTTATGCGTCCGACTAATACAAGTTGGGCATAATAGAGGTGATGGGCCATGGCCCATGGGCTTGGCTTAGACGAATTGGATCGAGCCCATCGCATTGAATGGATATCCTTTCCAATTAGTTGATGAATTGAAGTCCCTTCAGTTATTATTTTTTGTATTCTTCATTTTGGTTTTATTTATTCATATCTTAACCGCCTAGATTGCCAATTTCCTTAAATTGTTGATTAAAAATCAAGTATCCACAGCAGGTCCAAGACCTCAAAATTGGCTGAAGCAATTTCCTAAAAGTTGTTGTAATCTTGAAGGTGCTACAATTGAGAAATGTTCGACAAACCCTCTACAAAACCTGCAATGCCCATTCTTCTTAGTCCAAGTAACTCCTAACATTAATTATTTATACTCTTTTCAAAATAATTCATATATTTTTAGATAGTCTTAATATGAATGAGTTATTTAGCAATTTCTATAAGAGTAGAATTGTTAATTCAAAACATTCAAGCAAAGAATTATAAAAGGAGATTGCCAATAGCATTGGGAGGCAATTTGGTAAAAGAAGTATTTATAAGAGTTATAACAAGTCGGAATTCAACAAAATGTCAATCGAAGTGCTTAATCATGAAAAAGAAGAAGCAATACCAATATCAAAAACCAAAGAGCCGTTAGCAGAATCAAAATATCCTTTTCATCTCCTGTTGGTGTATAAACTTGTTATTTAGTTCCAAAAAGAATAAATATAAATGTATGTATATTTTGTCACATAGTTTAAGTATTACTTTCAAGAATGCTTTGATTTGATAGGTGGAACCATAACAACTAAACTGGGAAAGGTCTTTCTTTAATTTTCATCGTTTGGCCGTGTGTATATTTACAATGTTAATAAGTACCTGATATTGAGAAGTGCTGTTGACAGTAGTTTTCCTCATCCTTACAATGAATGTCGATACAGTGAAAATAATTAAACACATTCAAGCCATTCTCATCTACTTGTCAAGCATCTGCACACAAAGTGAAACCTGCTTATTTCCGTCTTCGACTGGGCTTCTTACTCTTTCTGGCTGGGGTTGACTGCTCCAAAGGCACTGGTAATAGGGTTCCTCCCTTGACGCCATCTTCATCATTCATCTTATCGAGAGTTTTCTGGGCTCCGATATACACCTTAAGGTCTCTAATCTGTGAAGGATGACAAGGGACATACTACTGTCAACCCACTATGCACGTGCAGAGTTTTCACTCTATCATATCAAAACCCTACAAATTATTACAGTTTTAAGGCTAAAAGAATATACCTGTTCTTCTAAGTCAAGTATTTGTTCATCCTTCGACTTCAGTGACAGAGTTTTCCTGCAGATGCACAGAAGCGTATGTGTCCTTCATTCATGTCAAATTAGAAGGGAAGAATAAATTCCCAACAGCTTTAACTGACTGGACTCATCTACTGAAAAAGTTTCTGTACAATTGATAATAATGCTTATTGAGGAAACTAGCCCACATAACTTCAATGAGGATGGACAAGACCAGTATACTTCAAAAGGCTGTATGAATCTCTCTACAAAGAAAATGTTGTAGGCATATTACAGTACTTAAAAAGCATCTACACCTACATTGCTTGACATGTGAAGCTCAAATAAGCTTTAAGCCTGCCCAGTGTATCTTCTTTTCCTTTTATTTTCTATTTTGTGGAAGTTGGAAATGTCAACATAACGCAGTATAAACAACCATTTGAATTTCAATTGGAATTAGTAAAATTTCAATGTTGAACTGTATCAATTAAATTTTGAGTCCCGAACCATCACAGAATAATGTTCAAATTTCTTTAGTGTGTAAAAATGTACTTTGAAATTGAACCACCACCATGAAGATTTTAACATTGATTTCTGTCAATAAAGTTCAACCTCTAAAGCAGTAGAGCTAGAACTTCAGAGGAAAACAAAATTAGAGATGGAGCATATATAAACAAAGGAACAAAATTATGGAGAGCACTGACTAATGGAACTTTCTCCATACGTGGTGCATACTCTCCTTTCCCCTTTTCCCCTTTTTGTCTCTTTTCTCTTATTAGAGTTTGTTCGATCTGCCACTTTTTAGAAGAACTTCAATAAAAAATACCAAAAGCTACTTCATCTTCTAGCCACATCCTCCAATTAATGATTAACTTAAACTTAATTATCCTTCCCAAGTATGGTGAAAGGAAAATATATTAACTATTTGATAAATTCTTACTCAGCATAAAATGACTTTCGTTCATTTGCCATTAATTATGTGTTACAAGTCACTTATAGTCACTATTCACATAGTTGAATTAAAAGCTGTATTTCCTCTTCCTTCTTCCAACTTTCACCTTTTTTACCTCACCTCTAAAAGTCCATGCAATGCGAACACTTCCTCTTAATGATACCATTCTCACTTTTTTCTCATCTTGTTGAATGTCCGTTTCCACTTTCTCTCTCATGACCAACCTCCCTTACATGAACCATGACTACAATGCTGCTTCATTTTACTAATTAGGTTTTATGAGACTATGGATGCTATGGGATTATTTATCTAGAGAAATCAGCAAGGAAAAATACCTCTCTTCAATTTCCTTAACCTTTCTCCGCATCATATCTTGGTTCTTGATGAGAGTTTGATTAAGCTGCAACCACAAGAAGCGACATCTGTTACTGTTATGTCCAAGATTGTAATATTTAAAATGAGGCATGTGAAAAATGAGCAAAACAACAATCAGCCATGGCTTCAGGTCAGCCCTCCTCTCAAGCTTTAAACATCCAAAATCGCACAAGGCAAAACAGAGAAGACTAAACCCTTACCTCTGCCACGGCCTTCTTTTCGTCACCAAGTTTCCCCAGCTTACTATGGATGTCTTCAATCTTTGAAGTCACAGCTTTCTCAATTGCTTCTAGTTTGAAATTTTCTTTTCTACTTTTGGCTTCTAACATGAGAGACTCATAATGCTAACAGAGAAAGACAAAAGAATTAATAGGGGATGACACATTCAAGGACTTAAATTGTATTCTTTAAAGTCAGTCTAAGGATGATGGCAATCTATGTAACAAAAAATGACAAACATGGGTTAGAAATGAAACACTATCACCAACTGTAGCATGGGCAGTTGATATAAAAACTAATGGCTTCTGTAATTTGACTTCCGATACAGTAACAAGTTTTCAATTCTGATACTGTTCCTCCTAAGGCTCTCCATCACAACAAGTCAATAAAAAAAGAGTCCTGGCACCTTAGGGAAACTCAATTCATTTTCTCCTACAGACATATTAATGAGAAAAAAGAAAAGAAAAGAAGAATAGTAGAAGTTTTGCAATTCTCTGAAGCTGATGCAAGCCCACTAATTCTTTTATACTTCCTATATAAGCTCATTAGACACATGCAGTATGCAAATTGACAGGTATAAAATGTTGTATACCATATAAAAGCAAATGAAGCTGAGATTATACAACATGAGCGTAATTACTTTCCTTCTCTTCACAACAATTCTGACAATCCCATAAAGTTCCAAGAGTTAAATGAATTCACTTAAAAAAAAAAAAAAAAAAAAAAAAACAAAATGGAGAAACATTTTTTAATCTGAAATAACTAAACAAATGTTCTATTATGGTTTTCTCCTAAAATATGTGTACTTAAAAACCATTACCTAAAGCAAAAACATAATTGAGGGAAGCCTTCACAAGTAATGCTTATAACCATGGCTGATCAGTCAAAAAAATAAAATGTAAAAAAGACTATGTTAAGCAGGGAGAATTGAAATGGTCTCCATATATGCATGCTTACTTTTCTTTGCACTTCCAGCTGAGTTGAAGCTAGATGAATATAGTCGGCGTGAATCTACAAAAAAGTAAAGCTACAGTGTCAGAGTAAATGAAGAAAATCTGATAGTTACAATGGAGGTAATATACATTTTGCAGGCCCAATAATGAACATGTGACATTTGGCCAACAAAATGAACATGTGAAACACAAAACCAGAAACTGAATCTTTCATTATCATCTGTCAGTGCCTATAACAGTAAAAGCATCATGCACTCAAAACTTCAAACATCTCACTTAACTGAGTCCAAACTCCAAATCTTTGCAGGGAAAAGAGAACCAGAAAACAAAGATATTCACAGCACACAAATAAGAGGACACATGAACTTACTGCTTCAATTTTGCTGCTGAAGAGCGCCCCACTAATTTCAGAATCCTCGCTACAACCACAGCTACCACAATCTCCTTCAAGTGATTCACAGTATGAATTCATCTCCAAAAGCTTGCCGTCAGCTTTTGATTGATTAAGCCGGTGAACGTAAGTGTCCCCAACATAATCCCAAATTTGCTGTGTTCTTAAATCTAGAGAATAGCAATGTTGCGTATTTTTCCAATGGCTGATTGCGTGCTTATCTTTGTATCTACAAAGCCAGAAAAGAAAAGCTATAATGAAGACAGCCTATCCAATCACTAAACATATAGAGTGAGCGAAAATTCCAGCACATCATGACTGGATCTATCACCTTCCACATCCAACAAAACCACATATCAGACAAACCCAAAGATTTTCCATTGTTCCACAAATAAAGCAGGATGGCACCTCATCTTGCTGTTGGCATAGTCGGCAAACCTGATAAAGGACAGAAACAGATCTTCTTCACAATCAGTTAACAGAGGGGCATCCCTGATGATGTTGCAAAATGAAACTACATTTCCGATAAAGGTAATTTCTTGCAATCAAAACAAGATATATGCCCTAATTGACATCTTTAGCAATGTAATTGGACCTTGCAATAAAATCAAAGTAAGACCCTTGGGACATCACCAGCATGGGGGAACATCATGTTGACTTATTTTAACCATAAAGATTGACGAATCAAGCAAAAGTCAGTATGCACATGTCCATTGATATATCTCCTATATGGCACTTTTTCACCTTTTGATATTACATGAGTTCAAAGGTACTTTTTTGCTACAAATTCACATGGACAGAGCATACTAGAACATCACTTGAAATGTAAAATATGACCATGTAACATCTTAGTTTCAAGACAGGATATGTTTGAGGTCAAAGATCAGAATTTTGACATCAGTATGATCACCCTGTACTTGTGAGTACACACATAACTTATTGTGTATGCTTGGCCACTGCTATTACTTCTGTCACTCTTTGACTCACAAGAAATTGGATACAGGAGTGACAGGACCATCAGATCAAATACACGTGATGAGACATTGAAAAGATTCTTGTGTCAGAATATGATAATCAACAAAAAATAACTCCAAGAAGCCACAACATTCACCTATTCCAAATCTCCAAATAAATGTCATGATAATTTAAAAGAAATCCTGAACTTAGGAAGCACAATAAAGTAAAGGAAAATTCTACTGTTCATTCATATACTTTTCACGCTATTTCTAATGATGTCTCCATACTTTTAATTTGCCTAATCAAGTCCTTCTATTTTAACAAACTTTCCAATCAAGTCTTTCCGACACTAAATATGACCAAATTTAACTGAAGTGGCTGTTCGACGATGACGACATATGATGCCGATAAAATATGCAGATGCCCACATGGACATGTCTGGAAAAATTTAGCCAATGTAGACGACCTCAAAGTGCAACATGGATAAAACAATGGACATCCACGTCCCACAACAGAGACATCTGATGGTCACACCAGCTGAATTTGGCCTGATTTGGTTTGATTAGAAAATTTGTAAAAGTAGAAAGACTTTATTTAACAAATTAAAAGTACAAGGGACTTGATTAGAAAAAACGTGAAAGTTCAGGATAAAAACAATACTGCCGCAATTGCTATAGCTAATATTAATTATCAAAAAGCAACAACTAATCCACAGTCAGCAGATCAACAGAAAGATAGTGGCAGTAGCTGTGAAATTACAGTCTAAATTCATCTAATCTGTATCAGCAGAAGAATGCCTAACCTGACAAGACAAGTAAGTCCATTTTGTACCACACGAGCAATGAAAGGAATGGTCACAATGTGTACTCAAAATTCCACTGGTATCTGGGTCCAATCTCTCTGACATTAAAAAAAAAAAAAAAAAAAAAAGAATTAGCAACTGTGAACAACTTTTGAGAAATTCAACTCACTGCAAGGGAAATATAATCAGCGAGGGGGTACTAGCATGGCTTACCAAGACAAACTGGACAAGAGGGTAGCTCCGTAAAGCCCGATGGGGGCGTGCTAGCTACATCAGCTGATTCCGTATAGTCCACTTCGTGCAGAAATAGAATATGGCATACCTCAGCCTGAATGTCCAGAAGACGAGTATTAAAAGTGAAACAGAAATTGACTATGTGATCTCACAGCAAACAACAGGTGCAAAAATTGCAAATACCTCAGCAGGCGAGAAATTCTTGCCATTGAAGGTGCAATAGAAACCATCAGCAGCCTTTTGATCGGTAAGCTCGATCAGCACGCTGTACCTATCTTCCATCCCATCATTCCTACATCAAACGCACAATTCGCAACACAACGATCACTAAAACCATTAAAAAGCATTTAAAAAAGAACCCAGATCGGAAAACCCAGTTCCACCGTCGGAATGCTTCCAAAAAATTGAACTTTCATCATCGGACACCCCCTAAGTCATGATCATGAGCAAATTTTGAGTAATCAAGTCCATCTCTTAGATTTTCATCAGCGAATTCTAATTCCTCGAATTCTCTCTTTCGCTTACCCAATTCATCTCACCAACTGAAAAAACCGGTCCGAAGTCCCGAAGAAGAGGAGGAGAGAAAACAGAAACGATCGAAGCATTACCTGATGAACCGGAGCTCGGAGACGTCGTCGATCCGGGGGCCGGAGAACCGGATGAAGTCGTCGGGGGAGAAGTAATTGGGGACGGCGACGACGAAGAGGGTGGTGGAGCGGGCGCCGGGGCTCGAGAGGGGCGCGTGCGACAGCGTCCGGAACAGGTGGACCATGCCCCTCCGCTCGGTGAACCTAGGGCTCCCCGGCGGCGGCGGCGAGGAGGAGGAGAAGCCGCCGTAGTCGGTGGCGAGGGGGTGGTCGGTGTCCACCGAGTGGACCCGGAGGAAAAACATCTTTCCCCCTTCGGGCTTGCCGCGATCGCCGGGCTGAGTTGAATCGCCCGAGTTGGAGAAGATTGCAGGACTGCGGAGCAGTGAGAAGAAACTCGCGGGAACCGAGAGGGGGATTGGGCACGCCTTCTTTCAGGAATTATAAAGGTTGCCACTTTCCACCCAAAAAAAATAAAATAATAATTGGTGCAAAATGAATAATTGATTGTCTAATGCAACTAACTTAATTTCAATAATTATTTAGGAGAAATTTAAAAAGAATTGGGTATTGCTTGTTGAGTTGAGATTTACACAATAGACATTTTTTTATTCATTTTGGGTGTTCGAAATAGCTGAAAAAATTAAATTTAAATTTATAATATGCAAATTGTTACCCGTCTTTGTTGGTACCAAAAAGAGTTATGTGAATTATAGTAGGAAGTATGTTATGTGATTGCTTATGAATGAAATAATTTTGTAATCAGCTCATTCTCATTTATTATTAAAATGATGATGCATCCGGATTAATATTGGTAATGAATTCTATGGACATTGAGAAAGCAAAAAATGACAAAAACTTAAACTGACCTAGTCGTGGATTCTATTTCTTTTGCTTTGTCTAACAAACAAAACATGACTAAAAAAGCTAAAATACTCCTAGATATTCTAAAACTGAAATGCAAAGGCAGTCGGGCGTCCGTTTGGCATAAAAATTGCTATTACAGGTGATTAATATGCGGGCCTGTTTTGGGCCAAGCCCAAACATCAGGACTAACGTGTTGCTCAAGCTCGCCAATAAAATGAATTATATATAGAAATGTTGGGGCACGGCTTAGGCGAAGGTTGGGCAGGCCGGGATTTTTTGACGTAAGGTTATTATCTAAGCCCGCCCGTTCTCTCGAGTCTGCATAAGTCAAGTGGGTGAGACAACTTCTAAAAACTACTATAAATTGATTAAGTTTGAGGATGCTGCAATTTTGAGCAATTTTTACCAAACGTACAATATAGCTTTACATAATAGTAGCAACTATAGAAAAGTTGTATTAAACATACTCAAAAGGTCAAAGTTAAGAACATTGACATCATGAGAACCCAAACTTTTCCTCCTTATGTGATCTAGAGCGCACCGATAATTACTCTATTTTTCTGTTTTATTATTTTTCTATTTTCGGGAACAAGCTTGGAACAAAATCCATTTGGTAATATCATTTAATTTTTTTTATTTATGGAACAAATTTTTACTCCAAAAAATAGATTTGGAGTAGAAATTAGAAGTAATTTTTTTTTTTACTTCTAAAACAAAATTGAGAAATACAAAACTCTTGTTATCACTCACTTTTAACATTGCCCACGCTCACCGCCCATTGTCCACCATTGGTCAAGTGTCGTTGACCCACCCTACTGTTGCTCACCACCAACCAATCACCTGCCTCTAGCCCACCAGTCTTTCGCCCTTTGCCTCTCGGAAAGGAAAAATTTTATGTTGTTATCAATTAAATGCGAATAGAAATTTTGTATCCTATTTTGCCTCAAAAACTTATATGGGGAATAGAAATTGATTTCTAGAATCAAATGGTTATTATTTGCACCAAAATAACTAAATTTTGTTTTTGATCATGTAAGCATCTCCACTATCAAAATGTGTCTTGATGTTAGACTTCCGCGTGATGTCGTATGAATTTGTTGATGTCGACCATCTGATTTAGGTGATGTCATGTAATTTTGCCGATGCCAACCATCTAATTTAGGTGTGAACAACGACGTGGAAAGTTAAGTCATTATCTATTTTCCAACCCAACACAAAAGAAAATGTCCCTTTCCTTGCTTTTTCTCTTTTTCCTTTCCTTCTTGTTTTTCTTCTTCCTCCTTCCTTCGCCTGCTGCCATTGCCACTGCCAACGGCAACCACACTCAGCGGCCACCATCTGTAGCCACACTGCTATCGCCAGTTTCGAGGTTGGTGGCAAGGCACGAGGGTCGACATCTTTGGCGAGAACGATGCTGAGAGGAAGTGGCGAGGAGCAAGAGGAGTTTTTCTTCTTATGTATTTCATTGGAAGAATAAGGAGACTATCTATGTCATTACATTCACCTAATCAAAACACCGACTTCAGCAAAAATCAAGTTATCTGATAGAAAAATCTTAATATCAAACCATATAGCAAAAGTTGAGACATTTAATTTAATATAGGAATACTAGATTGCGCCATGAGAAAAGGTTCGGACTCATGTGAAGTTATTACTGCTAGAATGTTGAGCATTTTCAAGCTGAGAAAAAATTCTGATTATGTGAAGACTAAAATTTTCACTGTTTTTTTGCAATCTCTTTCTTTCTTTGTAAAGATCAGATTATGTGAAGACCTAACGAAAATTCTGAGAAAAAAATGAACTCCTCAATGGAAACATGCACTATTGAGAGAGAGAATAAACAAAAGAAGAGAATGCTGAAACTTTTCTTGGAAATTCTGGTTTAGTTTCCAAGCAGCACGTCAAATTAGGACAAGTTAGTCTTCAAGGCTAGTTTTGAAGCGGGCAGTCTAAGTTTGACTTTCTCTTTATGCATAAGAACTGACCTTTTTCCCAAGAGTTACAGCTTCACAAAACATTCTTGCACCATAAAGCCGTGTCACATTGCCAATCACAAATTTTTTCTCCTTGCTTTCTTTCTTTTTTCCAGGAGGACAAAATCCATTGAGGAAAAGAGAAAAAAAAAGGAACGATTATATAATTAAAAAAGATTGCTCTCGGCAAATTGAGAGCTTCTCAATTCAAGAAGACCATACAACCTTTCCATTTGCTTATCATTACTCTCTTTTCTCTCCCTCCATCCCTCCAAAGGCCGATGACCTTGATTTTGCTTTAGAGAAAGATCGGGTAAGTCGATGATGACACCCACATGATTAACGATCCAAACGATCTGATCTACATGATCTATAAACCATAGGCTATGCACGACACCAATATAGGCGAGGTGGTGGCCGGAGGGCAATAGCTTTTAGGGTGGCTGAAGGTTTAGGATCATGCTAGAGGGGTATATAGCATGGCTTTCTCCTTTCCCCATCCTTTGGTGCTAGTTTTGAAATATGTGAACGTAAGACCACTAAAAGTCTAGGCCCTCATGAATTAATCACATCACAGAAAAGAAAAGAACTTTCTTGGTCAACTAACAGGTGCTGTTGATACATTATAAAACTATTTAATTTAATATATGCTGTCCAATTAACATGCTTGCCAAAAAACAAATTGGGAAGAAAACAGCGTATTCCTCTTCTAGAAGCCAGATACAAGCCCATTAATGACGCGGTTCCCTCCTTTTGAACTTCCACCCCAAACACGTTATCTCAACTTCGACCTTTGACATATAGACCTTGAAAACCTACGATGTCTTCAACCTCATCTCAATCCTCACATCTCCTCCCTCATCGTTCCACATCTCTAATTTCTCCATTTTCTTCAAGCTTTTTGATAGTTTTGTTCTTGAGAAATTCGAGCGAAGAGGCGCTTCGGTCGGAGTAGTTGGTCTTCGTGTTTTGATGGCGCCAAGTACCATCCGAAAGGCGATCGGGGCCGTCAAGGACCAGACGAGCATCGGCTTAGCCAAGGTCTCGAACAACTTGGCGGTGCAGCTCGAGATCCTGGTGGTGAAGGCCACCAGCCACGACGAGGACCCCGCCGACGAGAGGCACATCAGGGAGATCCTCGCCTTCACTGCGCACTCCAAAGCATACCTCGACACCTGCCTCGTCTTGATCTCGAGGCGGCTGAGCAAGACTCGCGATTGGATGGTGGCCCTCAAGGCTCTCCTGCTCATACACCGGATAGTGGTCGACGGCCATCCCAGTTTTGAAGACGAGATTGTCTTCGCTTCTCGCCGGGGGATGCGGCTGCTCAACATGTCGCACTTCCGGGACGAGGCACACTCGAATTCAGGAGACCATTCGGGCTTCGTGAGGTTCTACGCGATGTATCTCGAGGAGAAGGTCGAGTTTTCGGTGTTTGAGAAGAGACAGGACGGTGGCGATGTTGGCGCTGAGGGTAAATATGAAGAGGGACATGAATTTGATACAGACAAAAGGTTAAGTTCTGCGAAGCAAGAGATCAAATCGATCAAAGAAATGAGGCCCGAGAGAGTGTCGGCCAGGTTGTATCACCAACTGAGAATTCTCGACCGGGTTTTGGCTTGCAGGCCGGCTGGAGCGGCCAAGACTAGTCGGTTGGTGCTCATGGCGCTCTACCTGGTGTTGAAGGAGAGCTTCGGGCTGTACGGCGAGATCAGTGAGGCCTTGGAGGTGTTGCAAGAGCGGTTTGCCCAGATGGAATATGGAGAATGCCTCAAGGCTTTCAATACTTATGTCGGCGCAGCGAAGCTGATCGATGAGCTCGTGGGGCACTACAATTGGTGCAGGGACGCGGGGATCGCCCGGATGTCCGAGTTTCCTGAAGTGCAGAGAGTTACTGATGAAATCCTGGGAACTCTTGAAGGGCAGCTGAAGGAGACGAAACAGAATGGGCCGAACGAGAATAGCCCCGAGAGAATTGGGGGAACGAATATTGATCCGCTGGTCGAGGAGCGGTCCGAACCCAACATGAACGAGATAAGAGCGCTTCCTGCTCCGGAGAATCACATGGGCGTGGCGCCTCTGGTCGAGCCACAACCCGAGCCACAGCCTCAGCATGTCGCAGAACTGATTGATCTAAGAGATGATGGCGTTTCAGCCGATGAACAGGGCAACAAGTTGGCTGTGGCCTTGTTCTTGGGCGCACCAAATGCAAGCCGCTAACGGGTCATGGGAAGCGTTCGCATGGGACGGACAGCCCGAGGCTAATTCGGCATGGGACATGCCGGCAGCGGACGATACCAAAGCCGACTGGGAACTCCTCCTTGTCGAAACAGCTAGCAACCTAGCGAAGCAAAAAGCCGACATGGCAGGCGGATTCGACTCCTTGCTCTGGAACGGCATGTACGACGAAGGGGCTGTGAGGCAGCACATGAGCGGCGACCAATCAAGTGGAGGCAGAGCAAGCAGCGTGGTCACACAGGTAGCCCCTGGCAAGGCCGAGAGCCGGGTCCTGGCCTTGCCGGCCCCCGACGGGACAGTCCAACCCATGGGCCAGCAGGACCTGTTCTCGGTGTCGCTCCCGCAGCCGCTGCCCCGTACGTGCAGATGGCGGACGTGGAGAGGAAGCAGCACCTGCTGGTGCAGGAGCAGCAGGTGTGGCAAGGGCATCAGATGGGTTCTGGACCTTCTGGTTACTATGGTCCTGTTCCTGGGAATATGGCAATGCCTTACGAGATGCCACAAGGAGAGGACCCTATTACACGGCCTAATTTGCGTTTTATCAATTTTTTTTGACAATTTTCGTTTCTTCGTTTACACTTGCGGAGGATCTTCTTTTGTATCTTTTAAAGGGAAAGTTTTTCTTGTGAAATTAAGTGTCATTGCATCGGAATGAAGGGAGTGTAATGTAATGTATGCAGCATTCGTGTAATCTTGAGTTTTCGTGTTGTAATATATTGGATGAGTTAATTAGTTATTTAGATTAAATGTGTTGGAGTTATAGAAAGATCGATCGGGGGCTTTTTGTGAAAAGACCGCAATGACCTCCGATTCTAGAAGGGGGGGATCCCACTCGCCTATGATGGCAATTGCGCTGTGGTGAGCAGATGGAGACTTGGTTGACTTTTTTTTTTTGGGTGGTCCAAGACTTCGTTGACTTGGTTTGCCGGAAAAATAATTTTCTAGTCTCCCTATCAAAGATTAGGAGACGGAATAGGCAACGGTCAAAGGTGGATTGCTACACTGCATTTGCGTTTTCTTTCGGCTAGCATGGACTATACTATTTTCTTCTCATTCGAGCCTACGACTAAATGTTATTGGTTTCAGAAATAATGACACGTCACTTTAGCCGGCTAAATCACGATGTATTGTTCCAAAAACTAAACAAATAATTCAACTAATTTATACAGTATATGTTGGCATATACGTTCTCGTAAACATTTGGGTGGTCGGATGGGGAGCTATTATTCACTTCCTTGATGAAATAGTTGTCTCATGGAAAATCGTAATTCTTTATTTTTTTATATGAAATGGAGACCATTATTTATTTATTTTATATCTAATTGGAATGGATTTGAAAATCAATAGGTTTGCGCTCATTTCAATCCAATGATCTTATAATTTTTAGTCGCTTCCTGTAGTCCGAGAAAAATTATTGATCCATGATTTAATATTTTAAAATCTCTCTGTTTGTTTGTTTGTTTTTTTTTTTTTTTTTTTTTTTTTTCCGGGGATTAGATCGTTCTATATAGCTGTTAGGAATGTGGTCCAAAGGAGCACGATCGCTTCAAGTTTAGGACGCAAAAGGCATTGTTTCCTTTGCACCCTGGTGCATTCTTCTAAAAGATATAAAATCTTAAATGAGTCCTATAATGCCTTACACGGAGACATATCCAAATGAATCAAATTTCTTTATAAACACATGATTAGTAAACGAGTTTATCCAATTGTTGGATATATCATCATCCTTCGCATGATGTACCGATATGAGTACATGAGTCAAATTAATGTTGTCGATATGAATAGGAGTTAGTAATTTAACACATTGGTAGTTTATCAAAATTAGTGATCTTAGATTATTATCATAAATGGTAATTTTGGTAATATATATAGATGTTGGTACTTTTTTAAAATCAAGTAAGACAAAAGTTCATAAGTAACAAAAATTGATGAAGCCTTTATATTGTGAAGGATGTTGGTATATCAATCAAATTTAGGTTGGTAATTTTGTATGAAAGCTATTAGTTTTAACACGTCATAAGTTTAAAAAAAAAAATATTAGTAAGTCATAGTAATAAATGTTGGTAGATTATTAAAGCAGCAGGCAATTTCTGTAGTATAAACAAATGGGAGTACTTTTCAAAATCAAGTAAGATAATAAACTGGTGAGTGAATAAAATTAGTTGGTATATGAATGTAGCGAATGCCTATAAGACAGTCAGATTAAAGTTGGCAATTTGATACATACGTAACAACTTTTAACAGTCGATAAGGCATAAATGTGAATGTTTACTAATAATACGTGATGTTGGGAAAATGATGGTCCTTGTCAAAACCTACCGGTAAGTTATTAGCATGTGACAGGCCAAACAACTTGCCAGCCACTTTTTTTTTTTTTTTTTTTTTTTTTCAAATTAACGGGATTTGATAGTAACCAATGACGTCAAGAGTGTACCCGATAAAACTTAGTTCCGTATTTACCCGCACGGAATCGGGAATGGTAGCAATATGCAAGGTCGTAAACTCAATACTTACTAAGGTGACTTTTAGAAAATCATGTTTCCTTTGATCAACTACTAGTTTAATTTTGTTGACCCAACATAGAGATAGTATCATTCTGTGCAAGCGTGTGATCTATGTGTGTAGAGAGAGAAAAATGAGAATGGCTTGTCTGTCACTTGGGGATCGCGCAGATGTCTGTATTTAGATAAAATAATAAAAAAAATGAAACTATACAAAAATTATTATAAAAAATTTCAAATAAGGGCCTAATTTGAAGCAATTTTCTTAAAATATGATCTAAGGTATACTTATCTCAAATAAGAGACTAAAGTGCTTAAGTAAGTCTCATATAAGGTCTTGTCTGGTGGAAGAGGAATGGATGGAACTAAGAGGTGGAGGAAAGATGAACCGAAGATAAGATAACCTCTCACGACGGAGTGAGAAATCAAAGAAAGAAAAAAGAACCAAAAAAGGCTCGCATATGAAATGCCCTCACTTTTAAGAAAAAGTCTTTACTTTGGGTTATTATTTGAATTTTTTTATATTATTTTAGATGGATCATGACAAATAAAAAATACGAACATTGGCAGCTTTTGGATACGGTGCACTAAGTTAAAATGCCTAATAAATCACTTAGATCACTTGACAATAATAACATAGTGTTCCGTTTTCTTATCCTAAATTTGGTTTTCATACAATAAATATATCTTTAGAAAAATAGAATGTATTATCCAAATATGGATTTCATTGGAAAGTGTTTTTCAGAAGATCAGCAACCAAATAAATCGAAGAAAGAAAAGAATAGGAACTCATATAGATATATTAATGGATTAGCCTAGAATTTAGAAGAACAGAAGTAGAATTCTATGCTTATGAGATTATGAAAGATAAATCTTTCTTTAAGTAGAATTACAAAAGAATGAAACGAAGATAAGAAAAAGAAGAAGGAAAAGGCAAAAACTTATGTACTTTGGGATTAAAAAGGAAATAATTATTTCTCTTCTTTGTTAATGCTAACTTCTGGTCAATGTTCTTGGTTGGATGCAGCACCTCAGACAAATAAAAGAAAGCATGGAGGTCTTAGGGGTGACCTTGACCGGAAATTATAACACAAGCCAAGATGAAAGGTTTTACGGTGTGTTTAAATTTTGTCTGTTAATTTGATTTTACTTTTTGCCCTGATTTTTCAGGAAGTGGAATCAAACACTTTTTTGGGCCAGACAATTAACATCATGTACACGAGTCATGACCATTAGTTGAATTGAAATCAACTTGAAACGCTCTTATACAGTTTCGCACTTTTGAAGTAAGAATCAAATACTTGATTTTATCGTATTTTTATAAGCACCTTGCTCCAGACCAGTCCATTCTCTGTTGCGTATTTGTGCAATCAATCTTGAGCTTCCGTGGCCAAAAGGTCAATCTTCGGCTTTCCATCTTTAATGCCTACGATCTTACATTATTTTTGCAGTGTTCAACTTCAACACAGGGTCACACGACGCCAGGAACATTTCAAAGGGTGACAATGACAACTGCATTTCCGCTTCTCCATTCATTACCTGACCGACGGGCCAGCCACCTTTTCCCTTGATGGCACTGGCAGTTCTATTTAGTCTACGCCTTTGCTAACAGTGAGCATTGCTCTCAGGGCCAAAAATTAGCAGTCACTGCCCCGCCGTTGGTCCAGCGGGATCCCTGTCACTACCAGCCCCAACCACCGGTGCCACCACGTTTCTGCTACCACCTGGAAGTGATACTTCACCTCTCATGGTACACTGCTAGTCCTGTTCATGTCCATTGACATAAGCTTATTATGTTAATTTACAACACACGAGGATCGCTATTTCTACTAGATACAGGTGGACCACTGATAATTGTCAGACGTTGCTACTCATCGTGACGTGAAAAACTTGGTTAAAAGGATTCTTCTCACAACTCCAGCATGATTCATACAGATAACAATGCTCAGATTTGTGATGGTTCTGAAGTTTCTTTGGAATGCATATATGGTTCTCCTCCCAAATTGTGAAATTCAGCTCCATTTGCAGTTCTTCTATCATGAACACCGGAATATTAAAAAATTAGAAAGCAGCAGCAGACAAAAAGTTCCATACTGGAAAGTCAAAACAGAGCATCATCAGAGCAAAATCCTCATTGGCTTAGTGAAAGAATCCCAGCATTTAAATAACTAGTGAGCAGAAGAGTAAATCGCGTGGCAATGGGATAAATGGTGTAAATCTTGCTAGGATCAACAGCGTAAACAGTTCAACGGGAATTTAAAAAGACAACGAAACCATGAACTCACTCTTGCACACTTGCAGCATATCAAATAGACCAAAGAGAATACCATAAATCCAGCAGCATGATCTCTCTCTCCTTTGCCTATGTGGTTTTGTACTTTCCCTCCAGAAGCTTCCTTAGTAATCCACATGTTAATCATTGAATTACTTTGAGCAGTCATATAAGGATAGACCAAAGAGAGAGTTGCGGTGAAAATATAGCAGAAAAATGACAACCAATTCAACCAATCAGGGAAGGCAACCAAGTAAAACCTTAAGAAACTGAGACAACTGTGATAACTGTCAAAGAAATGGGTGTTTTCCCCTTGGCTTTCAGTCATTTTCCTTGTGTACTTCAACTAGGGCAAACTTACTTTATGTGATGTCACGTTATGGGGATATTCTTAAAGAGCCACTTGCTCTTTCAACATCTTATAGTCTCCACAGTATCATTGTCGCGTATAAACCAGTATGCCTGGCATTATGAGAATCAAACGGACCCTGTAAGCAAAATATACACGTTATAGATGACCAGTGAGCAAGCACGACAATCGTCAAATACCCAACTTGCAAAAAGATAATTAATCCAAAAGTCCGGTTCTCCATATCAAGTGGAGGATGAAGAATCATAATGGATGAAAAATGACGAGAAAGATTTCCAACCAAGAAAAACAAATCACTCCATAATGTGCGAAGATGAATCACTCACAGATGATTCACCAGGATTGCCAGCTTCACTCCTGCCTTAATCAACACTGAGATTTTTCCTAGGTAAGGGACATAAATCGTCTCAAAATTGAACTGTCACCACAGTATGATCTCATGAACATCCTGACGAAATCTCCAAACAATTCAGGCGCTGCTTTTAGTGACTTGCATCTCGAAATGTCTTAAGCTTGTACAAGCTCCAAGTCTCCAAGCCCTCGAGGCTCAATTAGTTTGTCATAGTCTAGTGCAATCAAATACTGCAAGCTCTTATGCCCTGACAAATCTGGTCGTCTCAATTGACAAGCATTGTAAAATTCTATACTTTCTAGGTAACTCGATAATTTGATCTTTGGGACATCTTAAAGTTCCCAATAATTTGTCACTATCAAATTCCTTAAAATCTTTAAATTTGACAGATCTGGGAATTTTGCTAAGGACTTGCATCCTTGAGTACAAAAGCTTTTGCAGGATGAAAATTTTTCTAGGCTTTGAACGTCATGCAGCTTCTCACAACGGTCGACGTTCAACCGCATCAGAGTTTTTAAGCACGATAGATCTGGTAATGTTCCCGGGGAAATGCAACCACAAATATTCAGTATTACCAATGATTCCAGCCCATCATGGCCACAAATTTCAATTAGACTCTTGCAGTTTGCAGCATGAATTGCCCACTAATTCTTTAAACTAGAAAGGCCTGGTAATCTTTTGATAGATGTGTAACCAAGAAAATCCAATCTTACCAATCGCCAAGCCATCAAGGCCGTGAATATCCCCTAGGTTCCGGCAATTTACAGCATTGAATTCCCTCAGATACTTTGAACTTGAAATGTCTGGTAATCTTTCAATGGACCTGCATCTACAGATATTAAGCCATTCCAAAGATTCTAACCGGTCAAGGCATCGAACTTCAGCTAGATTCTTGCAGTTTGCCGCTTGAAATTCCCTTGAAGTCCTTAAACTGGAAAGGTCTGGTAATCTTTCGATTGATGTGCAACCAGACTTATAAAATTTTGCCAATACATCCAACCTGTGTGTCAAGACCTTAAATTTCAACCAGGTTCATCAATTACATAATATAATTCCCTAAGACGTTTTGCACTTAAATTTCAACCAGGTTCATCTACAGATATAGCGATTTTTCAATGGACATGCACCCGGAGATACTAAACCTTTCCAAAGATTCCAATCGGTCAAGGCATCTACCTTTAACTAGATTCTTGCAGTTTGCAGCATGCAATTCCCTCGAACTCTATATACCGGAAAGCCCTTAACTTTCAATAGATGTGCACCCAGAGATTTTCAATCTTGCCAATAAATCCAACTTGTAAAGACCATAAAATTCAACTAGATTTCAGCAAGTCGCAGCGTGAATCTCTCAATGGATGTGCATCCAGGGATATGGAACCTTTCCAGAGATTCTAACCGGTCAAGCCCTTGAACTTCCACTAGATTCTCGCAGTTTGCAGCATTAATTCTTTCAGACTTTTAAACTCGAAAAGTCAAGCAATTGAATAAGCCAGCGACTTTCAAACTGACCAGATTCTTGCAATTTGCAACACATAATAGCCTCAGATGTGTAGTGGCCCTCCCAAGGTGCAAAACTCGCAAGGTGGTTAACAGATTGCCAAGCGAGTGCAAACAATTTCTTTTATGAGGCGGCGCCAATACTTAGCTTAGGTTCTTCCAAACCTATGGATTGCAACGTGGTTTGACTTGATTTATTATGAAACCTTGTTTTTGCTTTTGGAGCCGCCTTTAACCTATATGTGCCAGTTAGAGGCCAAGTAAAACTCGAGAGGCCGTTCTACCATACACTAAATATCTATCTAGCACCCGTTTTGGTGCCTTTTTCTCTTTTATTTTAAAATGTCTATTCCCATGATCTTTCCATTTTTATCTCTAGATATACAAATATACGTGGCCTTGCATATTCAAGCTCATGCAATATGCTCTAAACACATCAACGATCAAACAATCAAGATAATTCCACAAAAGCAAGGTATGACAACATCGTAGTAACTGAGATCGGTAAATTAACCTCGGTTTATATCAAGCAACGAATATACATGGCTTTGTTGTCAAGCATTGAAATCCCATGTCTTCAACCTCATCTTAATACTCACATCTCCGTCCCCATCATTGCACATCTCTAATTTCTCTATTTTCTTTCAAGCTTTTTAATAGTTTGTTCTTGATAAATTCGAGCGAAGACACGCTTCGATTGGAGAAGGTCTTCTTCATGTTTCGATGGTGCCGAGTGCCATCCGAAAGGCGATTGGGGCCATCAAGGACCAGACAAGCATCGGCATAGCCAAGGTCTCGAACAACTTGGCAGTGGAGCTCGAGATCCTGGTGGTGAAGGCCACCAGCCACGACGAGGACCCTGCCGACGAGAGGCACATCAGGGAGATCCTTGCCTTCACCGTGCACTCGAAAGCATACCTCGACACCTGTATCACCTTGATCTCAAGGCGGCTGAGCAAGACGCGTGATTGGATGGTGGCCCTCAAGGCCCTCCTGCTCGTGCACCGGATAGTGGTCGATGGCCATCCCAGTTTCGAAGACGAGATCGTCCTTGCTTCTCACCACGGGATGCGGCTGCTCAACATGTCACACTTCCGGGATGAGGCACACTCGAATTCGGGGGACCATTCGGGTTTCGTGAAGTTCTACGCTATGTATCTCGAGGAGAAGGTTGAGTTTTCGGTATTTGAGAAGAGACAGGACGGTGGCGGTTTTGTGCTGAGAGACATGAATTTGATCGTGACGGGAGGTCAAGTGCTGCAAAGAAAGAGATCAAATCGATCAAAGAAATGAGACCCGAGAGAGTTTCGGTCAGGTTGAATCACCAACTGAGAATTCTCAACCGGGTTTTGGCTTGCAGGCCAGCCGGAGCAGCCAAAACTAGTCGATTGGTGCTCGTTGCGCTCTACCTGGTATTGAAGGAGAGCTTTGGGCTGTACGGCGAGATCAGTGAGGCCTTGGAGGTGTTGCAAGAGCGATTTGCCCAGATGGAATATGGAGAATGCCTCAAGGCTTTCGATACTTATGTCAGCTCGGCGAAGCTGATCGATGAGCTCGTGGGGCTCCACAATTGGTGCAGGGACGCAAGGATCGCCCGAATGTCCGAGTTTCCTGAAGTGCAGAGACTTACTGATGATGTCCTGAGAACTCTTCAAGGGCAGATGAAGGAGATGAACCGGAATTGGCCGAGCAAGAATAGCCCCGAGCAAATCGAGGGAACGAATCTCGATCAGCCAGTTGAGGAGCGGTCCAAACCCAATATGAACGAGATAAGAGCGCTTCCTGCTCTGGAGAATCACACGGGCCCGGCGCCTCTGATCGAGCCACAACCCGAGCCACAACCTCAGCACGCCGCAGAACTGATTGATCTAAGAGACTTTGGCGTTTCAGCCGACGAACAGGGCGACAAGTTGGCTGTGGCCTTGTTCTCGGGCGCACCAAATGCAACCGCTAACGGGTCATGGGAACCATTCGCATGGACCGGACAGTCCGAGGCTAATTTGGCATGGGACACGCCGGCAGCGGACGATACCAAAGCTGATTGGGAACTCCTCCTAGTCGAAACGGCTAGCAACCTAGCGAAGCAAAAAGCCGACATGGCGGGCGGATTCGATCCCTTGCCCTTGAGCAGTATGTACGACCGAGGGGCCGTGAGGCAGCACATGAGTGCCGACCAATTAATTGGAGGCAGCGCAAGCAGCAGCGTGGCCTCGCAGGTAGGCCCAGGCAAGGCCGAGAGCCGGGTCCTGGCCTTGCCGGCTCCTGACAGGACGGTCCGACCGGCCGGCCTGCAGGACCCTTTCTCGGCGTCGCTCCTCCCGCCGCCGCCTCCTGGTTATCATGGTCCTGTTCCTGGGAATATGGCGATGCCTTACGGGATGCCACATGGAAGAGGATTCTATCACACGGCCTAATTTGTGTTTCGTCATTTTTTGGGGACATTTTTTGCTTTTTGTTTGCACTTGTGGAGGATGTATTTTTTTAATCTTTTAATTTGGGAAATCTTTTATTTGTAAAATTAAGAACTTGTTCGGTAATGTGCTAAACATTGCTTAATTTTATTACTTTATTCCTCGAAATAAAAAAAAAGAACATAAATCTATTCATTAATTTTTTTGTTTTTTTTTTTTGTTTTTTTTTTTGTTTCGGGAATGGATTTGGAACATAATCAAGAAATAGAAAAAAAGTTAATTCTTTGTTTCCAAGAACAACTCAGAATCAAGCTAAATCAATTTTTTTTTGCTATTTTCTTTTCTTCTTTTCATTTTCTTTCCTTTTCTCTTCTTCTTCATTACCGACTACATGGTTGGCGACCTTGCCGGAGCCTCGCCCAACCACCGGCAAGGCTCAGCCTTGCCTAGCCATCGTGAGGCTCGGCCTCGTTGGGCTAGGGTAAGGCTAGCCTTGGGCCGGCTAGGTGAGGTCCTCGCCTTGGCTTGGTGAGGCCTCGACGAGGTCACCGGACTTTGCTCAATTGGTTAGTGGCCTTTGCGGTGGCTAGTGATCGGCCAGAGAAGAAGAAGAGGGAAGGAAAAAGAAAAAGAAAAATAAATAAAGAAAAAGAGAAAAAAATGTAACAAAAGTGTTAAAAAAACTATAAAAAATTTAAGAGTTATACCAAATGTATTTTATTTGTGGAATAGAAATTTTGGACAATTAGCAAATGATTTCAAAAGCTCAAAAACTCATCCAGGGTACCGAATAAAAAATAATTATTTTTGAATATACATTGTTTTCGGAAGCAGATTGGTTACTAAATTGACCCTAAATGTCGTCGCATTAGAAGGATAGGGAGTGTCATTATATGCAGCATTTGGGGCAATCTTGAGTTTTCATGCTGTAAAATATTGAATGAGTTGGTTATTTATTTTGGTTAAATATGTTGGAGTGATAGGAAGATCTATCGGGGCCATTTGTGAAAAGACCATAATGGCCTCCGAATCTAGAAGGACGGGGAACCCACTCATCTACAATGGCAATTGTGCTGAGGTAAGCAGATGGAGCCTTCGTTGACTTTTGTTTTTTTTTTTCTTTTTTGGGTTTAAATTTTCGTTGACTTGGCTTGCCGTTCAAATACAATCTTGTAGTCTCCCGTCAAAGATTAGGAGATGGAATAGGCCACGGTCAAAAGTGGATTGCTATACTGCATGTGCGTTTTTCTTTCAACTAGAATGGGACTATCTTCTTTGGATTCCAACCCGAGACTAAATGTTTATTGGTTACCGAAATAATGATACATTACTTTAACTGTCTAAATCGCGATGCATTGTTCCAAAAATTGAAGAAATTATTCAATTAATTTGTACAGTATACATTGGCATATACATTCTTGTAAACATTTGGGTGGTCGTATGTGGAGCTATTATTCACATTCTCGGCGAAATGGTTGTCTCATGGAAAATCGTAGTTCTTTATTTTTTGTTACGAAATGGAGATCATTACTTATTTAATTTATATCTACTCAGAATGGGTGGGAAAAAAAAAAAACTACTGAACGCATTGGCTTCATGCGAGTTCTTTGTTTATCACAATCATTGGATTATGGGAGTATCATATAAGATGTACCAAAATCAAAATTGAGGTCCGAGCTCATTTGAATATAATGAATCTTATAATTTTTAGTCGCCTCCTATAGTCCAGGAAAAATAAAATTGATCAATAATTTATTATTTCAAATTTTACTTATTTTTTTGGAAAAATTTCAAATAAGGACCCAAAGGGCACTTACGTTCTAAAATAAGAATCTAAAGTGGACATTATTTTAATGAGGGTCTAAAGTGGCCATATCGGTCTCAAAGAAAAACCTGTAGTGGTTATTTTATTTCAAATAAGAGCCTAGGCTCATCAAATGGCAAAATATTCCAATCAACCAAAGGTATTTTTGTCAAAACACAATTTAAATTTAAAGTAAATTAGATTCAATTTTTTTTTAAAAAAACTTAATATTAAAAAAAAGACAAAGGTGGGAAGGGCTCCTCCTGTCTCAGCTGGCCGTCACTCCATCATTGGTGGGGCAACGATGTTGCCCGGCAAGGTCGCCACCGCTTGGGTGAGGGTCACCATCACCTAGAGGTGAGGGTTTAAGGTGGAAGGGGTTGGCAACTGTCTCCTAGATTTGGGTAAGGGTTCTTCGCCCTTACCTCTACCTGGGCAAGGGTCGCTAGCCTTCATCTAAGCGTCGGCGGCCCTCACCTAGCACCCCCAGACTTGAGGTGAGGTATGGGGCACTAGGCGAGGGCAACCAATGCCAGCACGAGGGTTGGTGACCCTCGCCGGCACCCTCGCCCAAGCCAAGGCGAGGCAAGCAATCCCTGCCCAAATTTGGGAGAGGATCGCCCCCTCTCCCACCTCTAGCAAGGGCCTCACCTTTGGTGGGTGAGGATCACGGCCCTTGCCCTATGTTGGTGACCCCATTGGACCATCATTTTGTTGCCCCATCGCAATGGGTTGGTAGCCATAGGCCGGAAGGAGCCTTCCCTCTATTTTTTTGTTTTTTTTTTTTTTTAATAATAATTTTGTTAGTTTGTTTTTGGAAAAAAAGAAAAAAACTAAAAGATGAAATCGCCTTTATCAATTAGTGAGTTGAGACCATTATTTGAGAATCATATAGTCATTTTATGTTCATCTTTGAAATAAGGCTCACTCCAGATTCTTATTTGATAAAACGAATGCACTGTGGCCCCTTATTTATAACAATATCCACTTCAAATTTTTATTTGAGAAAATGAGGGTACTCCAAGCTCTTATTTAGAATTTTTATTTTATTTTATTTTGGGATCAGATCGTTCTAGATAACTGTTAGGAATGTGGTTCAAAGGGGCACGATCACGTCAAGTTTAGGATGCAAGAGATGCTGTTTCCTTTGCACCGGTGTATTCTTCTTAAAAATATGAAAATCTTAAATTAGTTCTATACTGCCTAATCTTACACGGAGACATATCCAAACGAATCAACTTGCTTTGGAACCATATGATTAGCACACGATTTTCTCCAAATGTTGGATTTAGCAACATCCTTCGCATAATGTACCAATATGAGTACACGAGTCAAATTAATGTTGTCATTTTGAATAGAAGTTAGTAATTTAACATATTGGTAGTTTACCAAAATTAATGATGTTAGATTATTATCGTAACTGGTAATTTTGGAAGTACATATAGATGTTGGTACTATTTTTAAAATCAAGTAAGATAAAAGTTGGTAAGTAACAAAAATTGATGAAGTCTTTATATTGTGAAGGATGTTGGTATATCAGTCAAATTTAGGTTGGTAATTTTGTAGGGAAAGTTATTAATTTTAACACATTGGTAAATCAGAATAATAAATGTTGACAGACTAAACTAGGTAGTTTTCGTAATATAAACAGATGGGCATACTTTCCAAAATCAAGTAAGATAATAAATCGATGAGTGAATAAAATTAGTTGGTATTATATGGCGAATGTTTATAAAGCAGTCAAATTAAACTTGGTAATTTGATACATAAGAAACAACTTTTGACACGTTGATAAGGCGTAAAAAATAACGTTTACTAATAATACGTAACGTCGGGGAAATTGTCGGTCCTTGTCAAAACCTATCCGTAAGTTATTAGTATGTGACAGGCCAAAGACGTCGCCAACCACTTTTTATTATTTGTTATTAATGGAATTTTATAGTTACCAATAAGGTCAAGAATGCACCAGATAAAACCTAGTTCCGTAGTAATCTCAATACTTACTAAAGCGACTTCTAGAAAATCATGTGTCCTTTGATTAACTACTAGTTTAATTATGTTGACCCAAAACAGAGAGAGGATCATTGTGTATTAGTGTGTGATTTATGTGTGTAGAGAGAGAAATGAGTCGGGCATGTTTGTCAATTGGGGATTGTGTGGATGTCTGAGTTATATTATTTAGACAAAATAATAAAAAATGGAGCTATACAAAGATCATTATAAAATATTTCAAATAAGAGTTTGAATTGAAGCCTTTTTTTCATAAGATAATCTAAGGTTCATTTTATCTAAAATAATGGACTGAAATGTTTAAGTAAGACTCACATAAGGGCTTGTCAGTTGAAAGAGGAATGGATGGAACCAAGGGGGTGGAGGAAAGATGAACTGAAGATGAGAAGAGGAAAGATGAACTGAAGATAATCTCTCGCGGAAGAGAGAGAACCTCTCATAGTGGGGAGAGAAACCAAAGAAAGAATAAAAAAAAAATTCCTTAAAAAAATGCCCTAAATCTTAAATGAAAATGCCCTAAATCATAGTTGAAAATTGGCATGTGAGATGCACATGACCAGTAAGAACAAAAAAGAATTGGCCGACCAATGAATTTAGACTTTTATTTGAGATTACATTAACTATTCTAGACTCTTATTGAGACAAAATCCTTTTTAAGCAATCTTTTGAGAAAAAAATCTTTATTTTGGGCCATTATTTGAAATTTTCCTATATTGTTATTAGTGGAACTGTGACAAATGAAAAATACAAACATCGGCAGCTTTTAGATACACTGCACTAAGTTAAAATGCCTAATAAATCAGTTAGAGATTATGGTTATTAATATTCTCATTTGACAATAATATCACAGCGTTCCATTTTCTCATCCTAAATTCAATTTTCATACTAATAAATACATCTTTAGAAAAATAGAATGTTTTAGTCAAATATGGATTTCATTGTAAAGTATTTTCGGAAGATCATCAACCAAATAAAATCAATGAAAGAAAAGAATATGAACTCGTATATATATTAATGGATAAACCTAGAATGTAGAAGAACGGAAGTAGAATTCGATGGTTGGGAGATTATAAAAGATAAATCTTTCTTTAAGTAGATTTACAAAAGAACAAAACAAAGATGAAAAAGAAGAAGGAAAAGACAAAAACTTATGTATTTTGGTATTAAAAAGGAAATAATTATTTCTCTTCTTCGTTAATGCCAACTTCCGGTCAGTGTTCTTGATAGGATGCAATCCTTAGATAAATAAAAGAAAGCATGGAGATCTTAGGGTGACCTCGACCTAAAATTATAACATAGGCCAAGCCAAAATGGCTAAGGCAAAAAAAGTACAGTGTTAGTGTAAGGGCTGATATCTTATTTCACTTGTCAACGAAATTGTTAGCTTTGGACTGCAGGACTCACTTGCCACTTGCCCCATGCCCTCAAGGTTTTGTCCCTTGGGGCTTCATCTAAAAAAAGGCCTCGTTGGTAGTTAAGACTTCACACAGCACATTGCCTCAATGTCTTCGGGCAATGTAGGATTCAATTTATTCCTGCCCCCTTTGCCATCCTCGAGGTGAAACTGCACTCCCATCCTTCACAGGATTGGGTGATGACAGTTAGGTTTTTCAATCGCAACCTCATTTGTCTTGTAAGAAGTTCAAATATCAATTACAATATGATTTACAGTGCTCCATCATATGAGGTACCATGGCCCAAATAAGGAAAAACGTCATATGAAGAACCAAGAAGATACCATCTTCTACATAATGTCAAGTAAGAAACTTTTTGGATTTTCTTTAGGACAAATCAACGTGAGATAAAGAAATGAAAGGTTGTACAGCGTGTTTAAATTGTCTGATAATTTTTTCCCTGATTTTTTGAGGAAGGTGGTGGCTTAGAATCATGAACGTTAGTCGAGCTGAAATAAACTGGAAACACTCTCCTCTAGTTTGGCCCTTATGGAATAAGAACCAAACTCTTGCTTATCATATTTTTTTAAGCACCTTGCTCCGGACCAGTCCATTCTCTGTTGTGTATTTGTGCAATCAATCTTGAGCTTCCGTGGCCAAAAGATCAATATTCAGCTTTCCCTCTTCAATGCCGACGATCTTCCATTATTTTTGCAGTGTTCAACTTCAACACATGGTCACGTGACGCTGGGAACATTTCAAAGGGTGACAATGACAACTGCATTGCTGCTTCTCCATTCATCACTTAACCAATGGATCGGCCACCTTTTCCCTTGACAGCGCCGGCAAGTTCTATTTAGTCTACACCTTTGCTAACAGTGACCATTGCTCTCAGGGCCAAAAATTAGCGGCCACTGCCCTGCCATCAGTCCATCAGGATTTCTGTAACTACCAGCACTGACCACCGGCGTCACCACATCTTTGTTACCACCTGGAGGTGATGCTTCATCTCTCGGTGGTACACTGCAAGTCCTGTTTATGTCCATTGACATAAGCTTATTATGTTAGTTTACAACACACGAGAATCTTTATTTCTACTAAATACAGGTGGACCATTGGTAAATTGTGAGATGTTGCTACTCGTCATGAAATGAAAAACTTGGTTAAAAAGGCTTCTTCTCACAACTCCAGCATGATTCATGCAGATCACAATGCTCACATTTGTAATAGTTGTGAAGTTTCTCAGGAATGCGTATATGGTTCTCCCCCTAAATTGTGAAATTCGGGCTCCATTTGCAGTTCATCTATCATGAAGACCAGGATAATAAAAATTAGAAAGCAGCAGGAGACAAAAAGTTGCATACTGGAAAGTCGAAACAGAGCATCGTCAGAACAAAATCCTCATCGGCTTAGTTAAAAAATCCCAGCATTGAAATGACTAGTGAGCAGAAGAGTAAATTGCATGGCGATGGAATAAATGGTGCGAATCTTGTTAGAATCAAATTAAATGGCATAAACAGTTCGACAGGAATTTAAAAAGACAATGAACCCAAGAACTCACTCTTGCACACTTGTGGCATATCAAACAGACATCCTGTGAAATTAGCTTGAGAGGACCCGACGGAGCGAGAATGCCATAAATCCAGCAGGACGATCTCTCTCCTTTGCCTATGTGGTTTTGTACTTTGCCTCCAGAAGGTTCCTTAGTAATCCACATGTTAATCATTGAATTACTTTGAGCAGTCATATAAGGACAGACGAAAGAGAGAGCAGCAGTGAAAATATAGCAGAACAATGACAACCAATTCAACCAATCAGGGTAGGCAACCAAGTAAAACCTTAAGAAACTGAGACGACTATGATAACTGTCAAAGAAATGTATGTCTTCCCCTTGGCTTGCAGTCATTTTCCGTGTACTTCAACCAGGGCAAACTTACTTCATGTGACGTCACGTTATAGAGATATTCTTAAAGAGCCATTTGCTGTTTCAACATCTTATAGTCTCCACAGTATCATCGTTGTGTATAAACCAGTATGCCTGGCATTATGAGAATTAAACAGAACTTGTAAGCAAAACATACACGTTATAGATGACCAGTGAGCAACCACAACAATCTTCAAATACCCAACTTGCAAAAAGATTATTAATCCAAAAGTCTGGTTTTCCATATCACGTTGAGGATGAAGAATCATAATGGCTGAGGAATGACAAGAGAAAGATTTCCAACTAAGAAAAACGAATCACTCCATAGTGTGCGATGAATTACTCACAGATGATTAACCAGGACTGCCAGCTTCATTCCCGCCTTAATCAATACTGGGGTTTTGCCTTGTTAAGGGACATAAATGTTAAGAGACATAAATCGTTTCAGAATCGAACTATCACCACAATATGATCTCATGGACATCCTGATGAAAGCTCCAAACAATTCAGGCACTGCTTTTAGTGACATGCATCTCGAAATGTCTTAAGCTTGTACAAGCTCCAAGTCTCCAAGACCTCGAGGCTCAATTATTTTGTCAACAGTCTAGTGCAATCAAATACTGCAAGTTCTTATGCCCTGACAAATCTGGTAATCTCAATTGACAAGCATTGTGAAATTTCTTTACTTTCTAGGTAACTCGATCATTTGATCTTTGGGACATCTTAAAGTTCCCAACAATTTGTCACTATCAAGTTCCTCAAAATCTTTAAATTGGACAGATCTGGGAATTTTGCTAATGACTTGCATCCTTGAGTACACAAGCTTTTGCAGGATGAAAATTTCTCTAGGTTTTGAACGTCATGCAGCTTCTCACAGGGTTGAGCATCAACCACATCTGGGTTTTCAAGCACGATAGATCTGGTAATGTTCCTGGGGAAGTGCAACCACAAATATTCAGTATTACCAATAATTCCAGTCCGTCATAGCCACAAATTTCGATTACATTCTTGCAGTTTGCAGCATGAATTGCCCACAGCTTCTTTAAACTAGAAAGGCCTGATAATCTTTTGATAGATGTGCAACCAAAGATATTCAATCTTACCAATCATGAAGCTGTCAAGGCCGTGAATATCCCCCAGGTTCGGCAATTTGCAGCATTGAATTCCCTCAGATGCTTTGAACTTGAAATGTGGTACTCTTTCAATGGACCTGCATCCAGAGATATTAAGCCATTCTAAAGATTCTAACTGGTCAAGGCATCGAACTTCAGCTAGATTCTTGCAGTTTGCAGCTTGAATTTCCCTTGAAGTCTTTAAACTGGAATGGTCTGGTAATCTTTCATTGATGTGCAACCAGAGTTATCCAATTTTGCCAACACGTCCAACCTGTGTGTCAAGACCTTAAATTTAAACCAGGTTCGGCAATTACATAATAGAATTCCCTAAGGCGTTTTTCACTTGAAAGGTATAGCGATTTTTCAATGGACATGCATCCAGAGATGCTAAACCTTTCCAAAGATTCCAACCAGTCAAGGCATCTACCTTTAACTAGATTCTTGCAGTTTGCAGCATGCAATTCCCTCGAACTCTATATACCCGAAAGCTCTTAACTTTTAATATATGTGCACCCAGAGATATTCAATCTTGCCAATAAATCCAACCTGTAAAGACCATGAAATTCAACTAGATTCAGCAAGTCGCAGCATGGAATCTCTTAATGGATATGCATCCAGAGATATGGCACTTTTCCAGGGATTCTAATTGGTGAAGCCCTTGAACTTCAACTAGATTCTCACAGTTTGCAGCATTAATTCTTTCAGACTCTTTACACTTGAAAAGTGGAGCGATTGAATAAATCAGAGATATTCAAACTGACCAGATTCTTGCAATTTGCAACACATAATAGCCTCAGATGTGTAGTGACCCTCCCAAGGTGCAAAACCCGCATTGTGGTTAACAGATTGCCAAGTGAGCACAAACAATTTCTTTTACGAGGTGGCACGAATACAAAGCTTGGGTTCTTCAAACCATACGGATTGCAACGTGGTTTGACTCGATTTATCATGAAAATTTGCTTTCATTTTTGGAGCCGCCTTTAACCTATATGGCCGGTTAGAGGCCTAGTAAAACGCAGGAGGCCATTGTACCATACGCTAAATGTCTATCTAACACCCGTTTTGGTGCCTTTTTCTCTTTTATTTGAAAATGTCTATTCCTATGATCTTTCCACTTTTATCTCTTAGATATACAAATATACGTCCTTGCATATTCAAGCTCATGCAATAAGCTCTGCGCACATCACGATAAAACAATCAAGATAATTCCACAAAAGCAAGGTATGACAATATCAAAGTAACTGAAATCGGTAAGTAGACCACCAATATCAAGTTATGACAATATCAAAGCAACGCACGCAAGGGCAAGGCAAGCTCCGTTACTTTGGTTTTAAACTCTGGTTCCGAGCATTGGGACACCGGCGACGGAATTGGAACCCAAACGAACATGAGGCTAAGGGGTGAACCTAGAAATGATGAAAGAGAAAGGGATGAACGAGGCCAGTAACTCACGGCCACGCCAAACTCGCTTGTACTTTCGGTTCTCACTCTGTCCCTCGCGTTTCTCACTCGACTGGGGCTCGGTTTCACCTCTTTGGCTCACTGTTCTTACTAGCTTTTTCTTCTCAAGTTCCCATATTTTGAAGCTCTCAAAAACCAAAAGAAGGAATGGCCAAGGAAAAGCCCCCACATTCTCTTTCTTCGTGCCTCTTAGATCCCATCATGATTTTGCTCCCTCCCCTCCATTACAAGTTTCAAGCCCACTTTGCAGCAGAGACGGCCATTTCTAGTAAGTTTCCTCTTGCTCTTTGTCGACTCAATGAACCTTGAAGAGTCACAAATCAATGCTGCCACTCTCAAGCTTTCAAGCTCACTCTTTCCCTCTGAAAATTGCAGGCCTGCCATGTCCTTGATCGCCCGTTTGTACGCCACCTTGCTGCAGCTAGGTGGGGTAGTGTGGCTCTCCCGCTAGGTGGGGCTTGAATAGTGTGAAGAAACGTAGAGAATGGATGGGTGTTAGAGGGTTGAGTCCAATGAAAAATGTGAGATGTGTTATCTCGGGTCAAACAGGGGCAGATTGCGCAGTCACACGGAAACAACACATTCGCGCTGGTCATTCAGCCATTTTGGCTGAAATCTTGAAGGGAGACAGTTGACGTGTTGATATAGGCTGTTTAAAAATTTCAGGTCAAACGGATAAGGGAAGTCCCGCATTTGAAGGCCCAAAACTACCGTTCGTGTTACAGGGGATCAACTGATACCTCCTTGGAAAAACACAGACTTGGGAAGCTATGCCTAGGGATTAGCACAAGAGCCATATCCCGTTGGAAAATAAAATCAAAGACGCTAGCCGTGGTACCTAGTTTGCAATTATTTGAGTTCGTTTGGATCTTCGACCAAGCAGGAGAATTAGGCCAATAATTACCTAGAAAACTGGTTGAGTTCTGGTGTGAGGGTTCAATTGGTTTGTGAGCTTTGGTGCCTTCCTTGATCAAAATTCGCTTTATCAGTCCCGAGGTCTTAGTGCTGTGATGTCCCTAATTTCTAAGTGCAGAAGAGACCTAATGAAAAAAATGGAGGCAGGACGATGTAATGCAGACGTTTTTCAATTAGCGGTCGAATTTCGTAGTTATCAACGAACGGGGAAATTCGATGCTGAACCTTAAAAAGTGCATGCATGACTCCTAATTCCTTGGCATGGGGCCTGAGATATTAAAACTACGGGATGTGTAGTATCTAAACGCTGTGATACGGAGACAACATTGAAGGTGTGCCATGATGTGGTACTCCTGTTTTCAATTAGGGGTCAAATCACGTCATTGTCAACGAATTGAATTCCTAATCTATACGGGATGGATAAGTGACCTATATGAATTGAAACCTATGTATCTATAAGCTACAATGCCTCTAATGAAGTGTAGAAGGAGTGTAGCAATAAAATTGGATTCAAGGATATGCAAACTAATAATTTTTTGTCAGTGGTCAAATTTCATTGACGTCGACAACGATTCGGTTCACAAAACTTGTTATGATGGAAAATACGTGATGGATGTACATGCAAAATTTACTTGGCAACTAAATATTATGAATGTGAAAGATCCAATAATTATTGGAATAGACGTGCATTTGGAGATGTCCCAGTTTTTTCAGGATTCTAACCTGTCAATGTCTCGAATTTCATCTAGATTCCCATAGTCAGCACTGTAGAACTCCTCGGACTCTTCAATGTTGAAAGTTCGAGTAGTTGTTGAATGGGTGTGCACCCCGAGATCACAAAACTTACCAACAATTCCAATCCGTCAAGGCCATGACTTTCAATTAGATTCTTAAGTTTGCAGTCCAAAATATGTTTGAAAACCGAGAGGTCCAGTGATTGTGCAAAATGTGCACCCAGAGATATCCTATCCCTTCCAAGGATTCTAAAACATCAAGGCCTCAAATTTTGAATTGATTCTCGCAGTTTGCAGCACCAAACTTCCTTAGATGCCTTAAGTTTGACAGGTTGAGTCATTGTCGGAGGCATGTACACCAAAAAATAACCAAATCTTCCCAGGATTCCAATCCATCAGAACCTCAAATTTCAACTAGATTCTCCCAACTTCCAGCATAGAAATTCTTCATCTTCTATAAATTTGATAGGGCCAGCGATTGTCTAAGCGACGGGCACCTAGAAATATCAAATTTTTTAAGGTTTCTAATCCATCAAGGCCATGAATTTCAACTAGGTTTTCACAATTTGCAGCACAGAATTTCCACAGATGCTTTAAATTTGATAGGTCAAGTGATTGTCTAAGGGATGTGCACCCAGAGATGTCCAAATCTCTCAAGGATTCTAATCCATCAAGACCTCGAATTTCAACTAGGTTCTCACAGTTTGCAGCATAGAAACTCTTCAGATTCTTTAAATTTGACAGGTCCAATGATTGTTTAAGGGACGTGCACCCGGAGATAACCAAAACTTCCAAGGATTCTAGTCCATCAAGGCCTCGAATTTCAGTTAAATTCTTGCAATTCTTAACAAGTAGTTCCCTCAGATGTTTTGAACTCGAAAGGTCTAGGGATTGTTTAGCGGATGTGCACTCAGAGATATCCAACATCTGTGAGGATTTTGATCCACCAAGGCCTTGTATTTCATCTAGTTTCGTGCAACTTGCAACCTTTGTCGTCGGCAGAATCTTTAAATTTGAAAGATCTAGCAATCCTTCAAGCTGAGATACCTTTGGGCTCGCTAACTTCAAAGAATCCTGGAATGCCTCGTTGATCTGTAAGTCTCGCAAAGACTCCAAGGACTCAACCCCATCAAGCCTAGATATCTTCGGGCAATGGCGTAAACGTAAGTCGGACAGGGATTGTAAACCTTCCAGGCCAGCGACTTCTGTTAGCTGAAGGCACTTGTCAAGAATCAATTCATATAAGTGCTTCAAGTTTGACATATTCGTCAACACTTTCAATTTTATGCAGTGTGTAATAGAAAGCCTCGATAGTCCAACGGGAAGCGCTGGGAGGCATTCAAGAGAGTAGCAATCAGAAATAGTGAGTTTCTTGAGAAGGGTCAGTTGGAAAAGATGTGGCAATGATGGACTCTGACAAGTGATACCTAAAGCCGTTAAGCCAGAGGGCAATTTTGGTAGTTCTCCAAGCTTTTCACAAAATTGAACGCTGAGGTTTTGGAGAGAAGGAGCATAGAAATGCTTTCTGGCAAGCCCGAAATGCCTGACCTATCTAACTCAAGCTTGTTTAGCGAAACCAGTTTGCCTATGTTACTGGGTAGTCCTTCTAGGTTTTTGCAATGTGAAGCACTCAATTCTTGGAGTTCTGCCAACATTCCAATGGCACAAGGTAATTCTGTTATGCAAGTTGCACTAACATCCAAGATTCTTAAATTTTGTAGATTCCCAATGCTTTCAGGTAACACTGCAATTGCTGTCCATTTTAAGTCCAACTTAGTCAATGATGTTAGATGACCAATGGAGCTGGGTATGTGAGCTAACTTTGCATCAGAGGCATCAAGAATCTCAAGCTTCTTAAGAAAACCAATGGATTCGGGTAATTCTTTGATCCGTGTCATATGTAGGTGCAGCTGAGTTAGTGATAAGAGGGAGCCTATGGATTCTGGTAATTCTTCAATCCATGAATTAGATAGGTCCAACTGAGTTAAAGACACAAGGAAGTCCATGAATTTTGGAAGTTGAACAAGTCTTCTACGACAAAACGAGGCATCAAGAGTCTCTAGCTTCATCAAACCACCTATCGGAATCTCTCGTATAGCAGTGTCATTTATGAGAAGCTCCCTCAATTCTTTCATTCTTCTTAATTCTGGCGGTAGCTCCTCCAATCTCCAACATCTTCTTACATTCAAGGAGGCGAGGGTCTTGATGTCCCCAATAGAAGGATGAATCTCTTCTAGTTTCCAACATTCTTCAAGGACTAGAATCTCCAAACTTTTGAAAGTAGACAAGTCGGGAGTTCTTCTTAAATAATGACAATGTGAAAGGTTGAGAACTTTGAGCTTGGTTGCCATCTGAAAGGAAGTGATGATACCTTAGTAAGATTGGACTGGCTCAACAAGTATTTTCCATTAGTTGCTTTTATTTTTTCCAGTTTTTTTGACTTCATAAAGTTCTAAAAAACACCCGTGCTCCCCTAGTCCGGCACAATTGTCTTATTTAATTTTAAATGTATCTTTTAATTGTGTTTGGCAACACCAACATATAAATGCTTTTTAAGCATATCCATTACAAAAGAATTTTAGAGATGTACTAGTGCTAATTATATTTGGATAACATTTCAAAGGAAATATATAATTAGTTTTTAAAAGTTATGGCGATGCCGTTGTTTGTTGATTTGACATGAACAAATATGTTATCAAAATGCAAATGACAAAGAGTTGCATTCACTGGGTGCCATGTTTCCTTCAATAGTATGAAATTAAAGAGAAATGCCTAAATTAATTATGAAAATAATTTTTAAATGTTGTGTGTGCTGTATATGAAAGAGGTTGATATATCGCAAGGATAATTTTATTACTCATATAACATCACTAATTTATATTGTGGTATATGATGACCTCAATAATCAACAATTATAAGATATAAATATTGCATGCCACAAGTTATAATAATTCAAAAATCAGTCCTGTTGCTCTTAAGTAAGATTGATACAAAGATTGGGATAAGTCATAAAACTTTCACTGATACAAAGATAGAGATAAGTCATAAAACTTGTCATGTAAGTGTAGCCAAGTTCTAAAGCATTTAAAAATGCAATTAAGTCTTAAAACTTATCCAATTGATGTAATTGAGTTTTTCTGTAACTTTGGCCTAATTTGACTATTGAAAAATGTTTAAAATGGTATTTTTATATAATTTATTAAGAGGCACGACACAGATGTGGTACCACGTCACAAAAAGGCTTGAAAACTTACATAGATTAAGGGAAAGGCTGAAAAATCGAAAGAAAAAAGAGAATGAGTAGAAACGATCATTAATAAAATTAGAATGAGATGATGAAAGGAAATACAGGTGAAAGTGGACACTGAAATTGAACTATCTTAAAACTCATTCTCATTGAGGCGGGAGCCAGAAAGTGTAATTGGATGACACAGTGAACGTAATACCTAGAAAATTTAACTGGCTATAGTAAACGTGTTAGACACCCAAAATTGCCCAAGTCCTTGACTGTCAATTTGGACTGAATAAAACCGAGCAAGACATGGCTAAGATGAAATTTACTAAGTCCTTTTGATTAGCAACCGCGGATGATCGACAAAGGCAATTAGGAGTTGTCGACAAGCAACACGAGAAAATTATTAAGTATTGGGCCATTAGGTGTCGGTAAGTAGAACTCGACTGAAGTGAAGATTGGTAAATCAGGAGCGACATAAGTGATCAAGCCATGAGGCTAACAATTTCGGCCAGCACGATTACCGGTTGTTGTAGTTGCAAGTCTCGAATCCACTGATGATCATGGCTGAGAAACATTGGCTGTGTAAGTATCAGGAAGAAGAGCTGCAAGTTGTGGAAGAGACCGTTGAATTGGGGCAAGTGATGAGGCCATGATTGTCAAGTAGTGACATTTTTAGTAACATTGATTGTCTATACATGTTGCTGAATTGTAGAAGTCGCATAGGTTGTTAGTTGCTTTATTTGTAATTGTTGATAACGGCTTCTATTAGCTATAAATATTAGGATTGTAATTCAAGTCAAGAACCGCCAATCAATCAATGAGCACCAGCTGCTCTATTTTATCTTTACATGACTAGCTGTGATTGTCTTTACTTTTCGTACCTTTAATATTCTCATCAATTTGCATATGTTGTCCAAGAATCAACTGAGGACCCTTCACATTTTTTGTAGATTTCATATTGATCCACATTCCATAATGTGTTTTGTTGACACTTTTTGGGGAACCATATTTTTGGCACGCCACTGGGACTTGTTTGTTGATCTAATGAAGCTGCATGGTAAGAACAGGACACCAACAAGAGCCAGACGTTTTCTCTAGTAACGACCCAGTACCACAAACTAGGAATGAAGTTGCCGCCCACTAAATCTTCAACCGTTAACCAAGTGGTAGAAGAAAGCTAACACAATGGGGGCAGACCTACCACGAAGTCTCACTGAAGGGCAATCAAGAGAGGTTGCAGCAAAACCTCAAAACCTCAATGGTGACCACAACGAGAATGTGATTTGAGGAGCTGCTTAAAGACTTGGCTAATCACATCGTCAGCCACATGTTCAACGTGATGAAGCCGTTGGTTATTAACACTGTGAATGATGCCTTGTCTAAGCCAGGAGCATCCAACTAACTTATCCAAGGAAGTTCTATGGTGCTAGGGCATGTTCCTAACTCCTCTTTATCAACCCACTATAAGGATTATGCAAAGACCGAGTCCTTGGACCAGGGTCTTACCAATGGGAATGGTGTTGGCTTGGAAAATCAGGTCGGTAACAATGGAAAGGCAGACTAGGCTGGTCAACAGCTTGGTCCAATGCCTGAATTTGAAGATGCGACGCCAGCAGTTGGTATAGCACCATCAAATGCTAACGTCCTTGCCAGGTCTAACTGGTCGATTAATGCAAATATAGAAAATCCAGTGAGACTAGCATTACCGAGGGGTAAAATAGCCAACCAAATGCCCAAGTAGATGCAGCATTAATGGTCAAGGAAGTTAGGCAGCATTTAGGATTGGAAAAGGGGCATCCTGTGGCCTATATACAGGAAACATTATCCTGCGTGGGTAGAAAACCAACCCTAACCCAAAGGTTTTAAAGTGCCTAATTTTGCCATTTGGGATGGTGAAGATGGCCAATCAACTATCAAACACATCGGCCGTTTCGTTGCCGGGTGTGGGGAAGTAAGGACTAATGAATTTCTGAGGCTAAGGCTTTTTAGTTTATCTCTGTTGAAAACTACATTCACGCGGTATACCAGCTTATCGACAAACTTGATTTATACTTGGACAGAGATGGAAAGACTGTTCCGTACTCAATTTTACAGAATGGTATCGGAAGTGTCAATAAATGACTCAGCTAGGTTGTATGAGTACAACTATGAGTCGATTGACTAGTTCATTGTCAGGTTTAAAAACGCTAGAAATTGGTACCTAACAGTACTCTTGAAAGAGACTTCACGAATTTAGTCTTTAACGATCGGAAGTTCAACATTGGGTAATGGTTAGAAAGGCCAAGAGCTTGCCTGCCAACTTGTTTCAGTTGGCAATAAGAGTGCGTAATTTCGAGCAATTGCTCAAAGAAAAAGATAAGAAACCCCATAGGGAATTTAAACAGAACATGGCTCTAGTCAACAACTATGAGTCGACACCTGAATTTGACTGAGATGAGAATGCCGAAGTAGTTATAGCAAAAAATGGTGCTCGATAAACTTTATGCTTGCCTAGCACTAAACCTGCCTGAGTAAAAGAAACAACTAAGGCTAGGGCAAGAGACGCTCAGCATTATTCGTATGACATCAACAAATGGGATGATTTGTTTTTTTTTTACTCCTGAAAGATGGCTTGATAAATTTGACGCAAAGCCAGATTATTCCAAGCAAGGAAGAATTGGGAAACAAAAGATGCTCTAAATGGGACAATGGAGTCATAACGCAGTTGATTGCATTGTTTTTAAGAAAACCATCCAAGATGCAATTCAGCAAGGGAAAATTAATTTGCCGATAACAAAGGAAATGATAATATGGAAATCGATGCAGATCCATTCTCTCGGATGAATAGTATGGTGTCAGCAGGGTCCAAAATAACAACGACCTCAAAAGAATTTATGCCAGCGTCGCCGACCAAATATTGAGGTAGAGGATCATGATGTTGCTAAGTAAAAGGTGAAAGTAAGGGTGTGATGAGGTTGGAAAAGAAGATCAGCTTAGTGTCTTCGAGCAGATCGCCTATCCATAAAAGAAATTGATGCAAAAAAAAAAAATCTCTGAAGCAACGCTAGGAGGAAGGCGATCCTACTATTGGGACACTAAGTTTTTTTTTTTTTTTTTTTTTGGTTGATGAGACATTAGGTAAGCCTAAGAGGAAAATTCGACTATTATGTGGGGTATACAAGACCTCTTAGTCTAGGGATCGGTCTGAGGAACATCATTCCAATAGGATGGGTAGGTCGTGCGAAAATTTCCCAAAAGAAAAATGGTCGGACCTTCCAGATGACGAACTCGGAAGATACCTTTTGAACCACCAAAGGACAATGGATCTATGTTTACGATGGACCAGGTGGTTTGTTGACCAGATTTTGTAAAAGAAAGAAGAAAAAAAAAGGGGGCGGATGGTTGAACAATTACAAGAAATTCAACTCCAACCTCAGATGCAAAACTCTAGGCCTCGGAAACCCAGGAAATCGAAGAACCTGGTTGGAGAAGGAAATAGAGGGTCAACAAACTGAAACGGAGACCGCCTTTGAAGAAAAGGAAGAGGTTTTGCCTTCGGGATTTTGCCGCCTGTTCAAATAAACATGGCGCAAGCAAGGTTCCTATGATCTTTAAAGCGAGGGCGATGCGAATCGAAAAACATGATGAGCAAGTTGATGAAAAGGCAAAAGCAGAACTGCGGCTCGAATCAGAGGAAGTTACGGAGTTTGAGAAGTCCCATGTAGCAAATCAAAGCATTTAAAGTCGTTGATGATTAAAAAAAAAAAAGTCGTTGACGATTGCTACGAAGATTAATGGTCAACTTGTGGCCAAAATTCTGATTGATGAAGAATCGACACTGAATCTTATGCCTTACTATTTTATTTTATTTTCCAAAATTTTGACCTTTTTCCTTTTCGTAGAAGTTTCCTTTTTAACGTAACATAATTATGGTTCAGGGAAAAAATGAATTTATTTAGGAAAGCAACATCCTTTTGGCCATTGCACACCTTAGTTAAGATTAACAGCCACATAGGAGAGCAAAAGTAATGACAGAAACCGGTCAGCATTTTCAGTAAGCTAAAGTCGATGAAATTTACAGAGAGGCTTGATTACATCAACTCGACTAAAATTTAATTGTACTTTTTATGATGAGCTTTAAGACTTCCATTGCATCATGTCCTATAGACCTATAGTAGGAATTGCTAAAAAGACATGCTTTTGCATGGATAGAAACTAACTTCGGAGCCAAAAATCATTTAGATTAAAAAAGTCAAGATAGGCACAATATTCTAGTCATATCTTTATTACTTGCTGATTATTTTATTTAATTTTTTTGAGTATGTCTAATAATAAGCATGACTAGTTGCTAAGATATTATTAATTTAAGGTATTAAGGGGCTGAATCTTCTGGTGTATATAGGCGCCTATAAATTTCTCTAAATATTAGAGGAAATATCCTTAATAAGAGGAAGGATATTAAGCCTTGGTGCAATTGGACCTTAATAATTTGTGATTATTAAAAAATGTATACCTTCTCTATATCTTACCTTGAGTGGACCCCATCCTCCCCAGTCCTCTGAAATTCCGCTCCACGATAGATCAAGCACAACTAATTTCTTTGGATGAAAGTTGACCGCTGCAAAATCCCGTGGACAGCCCTGCCACTGAAGCCATCTTAATTGAGGAAGTAAGTTTTGGAAATTTCCCGTGAAATTTGCACCATCCACTTGAAGGAACCTCAAGTTAGTTAGTTCTTTAAATTGTTCAGCTGTGTATCTTTTTTCCCTACCATATTTGCCAAGACGGAGGGCCTCAATCTTTCTAGTACCCTGCAAATAGGAAAAACTATGGACTGTAATTTTTTAATGACAAGATGAGACCAAAACCGATACAATATAAAATGCATTGATTTTAATTTTTCGTCATACAATGATGATGTAGACTTCTTATTTTTAACTCTTAGAAATGACAAGTTTTTCACATTATTTGTCTAGTCTATGCAAAAGTATAAGCTCAAAAGGTTGCTTTCAAACTTTTCCTCTTCTAATTATGCCCTTTGCAATTTGCGGCTTTTGAATTCCCAAAAACTGCATACTTTGAAATTACAATAGTAAAAAATATTTACAATAGAAGGCCTCTCTTCATATACATTACTATAGATATATTTACCAAAATTCATGCCCTTTTGTGTGTGAATATCCTTCATATGGGAAACAAATGACTCTTACAGTCCAATACATCTATCAAACTAGCCATCAAAATATGTATCAAATTTAAAGTATCTTAAATGTAGAATTCCCTAATTTTCTAGTGTACCTTGTTACCATTCTAAATAGCAAAAGAATTAATATCACTAAAAATCACAAATTGATAGATCCGTGCCACATTTACTCTAAACTAGTTTTCATGTGAAAAATTATTAAAATTTATTTGATATTTTTTGTTTCATAAAAAATATCAAATTGATAAACCTATTCCCAAGACCAGAAAAATAATTTTGGCTAGAAATAAAATAATTATCATGTGTGCCCTAAACATGTGCATCAAAACAATTATATGGGAAAAGCATGTCCCTAACAACTTATAGATGTCAAGTTTTCTCCAAAAGTGCTATGTCAGACATTACGTTTGTAGTTTTATTGTTGTGTTGAAGTAACCAAAGGAGAGTGTCATCTCACGATGCTATGAGGTAAAGACATATCAATCATTAATAACCAAGAAATTGCTCCTCAATTATGTCCTAGAATTAGGCAACAGGAACAATTAATCAAAAGAGCACTTTTGCTGGTAGAAGCATGCAGTTTTAAGGATTTGAGTCTGGCAATAATTTTTTATCTCAAACGACAAAGAGAAGGTGGACTTACATTCATTGGCAATGACAAGTAGAGAAGATACCTTGGTATTGTCAAGCACATCTACGGCTTCCTTGTAAATCCATAATCTGCTATGCTCTTGAGGCTCCTTCGGATTTTCGAGACGAACAATTTCCCTTCCAAATTTTCTCAATTGATCATGCATCATTAGCTTGCCGTCTTTGTCAATTTTTACTAGGGACATGAGACTCAGTACTTCAATCCCATTTCCTGGGAAAAAACTACAAGCACCCCACATATAAGTTGGACTTTGTTCATATGATCCAATGAAAAAACATGCAATATCCAAAAATATTTGTCGTTCCTCATAATCTAATGCTTCGTAACTTATCCTCAATGTCTCTCGAACTTTCTTATCAAGCACTTTCTTTAATTTCTTTAATGTATCTTTCCATACTTTTTCTGTCTTTTCACGTAAGAATGAGCCTATAACTTCAAGAGCTAATGGAAGCCCCCCAGTAGTTGATACAATGTCATGGGAGATAAACTCATAATGACTTTGAGGAGAATCATTTTGAAAGGCATGTCTGCTAAATAATATCAATGATTGATCCAAAGACAACTCGTTGAGTTGGTACATGTAGCCTACCCTAGCCTTGTTGAGAATACTCTTGTTTCTAGTTGTAACGATGACTATACTTCCAGCTCTAAACCAACTATTATCTCCGGCCAAAGCATTCAAGTGAGTATTATCATCCATATCATCTAGAAGAATGAGGACTTGCTTACTTTTGAATCGAGATTTGATGATACCAATTCCCTCGTCAACATTAGACACATCATATTTAATTCTCAGTATATCATAAATAAGCTTTTTCTGTAGCCATTCAATGCCCTTGCGTCGAGATGTTTCTCGAATACTTGCCATGAAGCTAAGATGCTCGAAGTGAATAGAGAGATTGTTGTACAGGACCTTTGCAAGAGTTGTCTTACCAATACCTCCCATTCCATAAATTCCGATAATCCTTGTATCATTGAATTGAGCATCTATCAAGCTCATGATCTCTTCCACACGATCATCAATTCCAACCAATTCTTTGGGAACAATTAGCTTAGAAGTTCCATTTAACTCGTACATAACTTTTTTGACGACGATTTCAACCAACGCTCCTTCATGCCTGTCAAATAGCAATAAATTCTAGTATAGAATGTCAATAATTATATTCTTTTTCACACAAGATCTATTCATGATAAATTAAACAATGTTTAGGTGAAGAATAATGTACCCGTTATCAATTTTCTCCGATTCCCATCCTTTCAATGAGCTGACTTCTTTAAGCGCTTCTTCCCATTCTTTCAAGACCATATCATCCAAATTCTCTCTATGTGCATTGATAGAATCTCGCAATCTCCCTATAAGATGTCGCACCTGCGACGGTCCCACTTTGTAAAATATGGGCAACACTATCTGCCCTATGCTTCTCTTGCACTTCAACATCTGGACCAACTCACGAAGGCACCATTTGCTAGCAGCGTAGTCCTCTGAGATAATTGGGATTGAGATCTTAGACTTGGTAATACTGTAAAGAAGCTTTGAACCAAGCTCCTCACCAACACGGAGTTCATTATCGTCTCTGAACACGTGAATTCCTGCATCAATAAGGCTAGTGTAGAGATAGTCTGTGAAGCCTTTACGAGTGTCTTTCCCTCTAAAGCTCAAAAACACTTCATACTCATTTCCTTTCGGCCTTTTGGTTCCACCTTCATAATCCCCTACTTGTGGAGAGGCAGATGAGGCAGACGCCTCATGTATCGGATCTTCTAAATGAGTGGGTTCTTTTCTTTTCATCTTGAGAAGATTGTACCAATACAAAGGCAACAAAAGAGATTGATGGAGCAGAGCCTCAAAAGAAAGCCATATTAAAGTTCAAGAGAAGGGAAATAAGGAATCCCAAATCTGGGAATTACAGAATGTAATTCAGAACTCAACTCGAAGAAAATGGAGCAATCAAAACAGGAAAGAGAGAAGAGAAGACAAAAGCAAGGAGTTGTGACTAGTTGAGGAGTGCTCAAACAACATAATTTACCCACTGCCGGGGGTCTTCACCGATTTTCAGCCTTCGACGTTGGAGTATCAACACAAAACACTCCACTGTATGTGCTTTAACAATGCTGAGTTCTTGCCATCCAAGGTCAAAGACCCTTCGTGCTAATCGAACGGCTGCGATGCGTGCCATATGGAAAGGCCAAGTATTGCACGCATGCCGCAGCATTTCGCAGACAAGAAAACTAATGAACAACACTGAAGAGGCTATTGGTGCTAATGTACATGTCAATGACACAGCATCTCAATCGCTGGAATATTTAGGATTTTGTTAACCTAACGAGCATCAATCAGATGCTCCTGGTGCTAAGAGTCAATGACAATGACATATTTATTTCAATTATATAGGATTTGTTAATATATTAATGAAAGTTTACAATTATCAATCCACAATCTTCCCCACCTATGGGGAAGGCATGACTTGACTTGACTTGCTATTTCTATTAAGAAAATCAACGACCAATACTCATTGAAGTTGTTGGTCATTAGCAATAGGATATTATGAACCAACTAAACTATAATATCAAGATTTCGACCAATTAAACTATTATACATCACAACCAATTGCTTTCTTTGTTTCCTAAGTAGCACGATTCATCGGGGCTATCTGTGTAAAGCCCATAATCACCTCCAAATCTAGAGGAGGGGTCACATTCCACGTACAATTGCAATTGTGTTGTGATAAGCAGATTGAGACTTATTTGACTTGGCTTCCGGTCAGATATAATTTTGCGGTGACCCTTTCAAAGATTAGAAGATGCAGTAGGCAACCTCAAAAGCTGGATTTTTATACTGCATTGGTCTATATGTAATTTGCCTCCATCAAATAATTCCTAGACTACATCAATCGCATATGTAAATAATTAATAGTTGACATTACAAAAGATTGTGGATACCACTTGGAAATATAAATTTTCTTACAATTTTTGGCTTGCGATTAGTTGCCTATCACGTTATTGATCACAGAACGTGTCTATCTATCAGATATATTATTCATTTCATAGAAAAACTAAGAATTGAACTCGGACTTCAATGTAATTGGCCCCCTAGACAAAAACTTCAGTTGTAAATAGTTCCTCGTTCGCAATTTTTGTTGCGTTTCTCTTTAGATGTTGGAGACATTTAGATTTAGGAATAAGCATGTTCATATCAAACAGAATGGGGGCTGAGCTTCGAACTAGCACGATAGACAGCTCGGCATATGAAACGAGCTAGAATTCTTAACTCCAAGACTGTGAGAAGTGAACCTAACTCAAAAGTTGCTTGGAGACTGTGCTAATCTCGGACAAAATGGATTGTAATTCCAAGAATCGTGGAAATTTGAATCTTAAAGATGAGCCAAGGATAAGATTCAAGCTTAAGGATGAGGATCACAATCCATGAGTAAAGCCTATCTTGGGTTGGACTTTGAAATGAAGGTTTAGCCGATGTTTGAAGGACTTTAGGATGGGAAACTCGGGTTTTCCTGGCGGACAAAGCACATTTCCACGGCAAACAAGAGTCGAGTGAATTGCGACTAAAAGACAAAGTGTAGGGGGATTTGAGAAAAATCCGAACTTGAGCTTGGGTGGAGATCACAATCGGTGGAGATAGAGTCAAACAGCTTGGGAGAAATTGGTAGTTTGGATTTCTTTCCTACCTGAACCTCAATTCCATGGTTTTCTCATCTTTCTGAGCTTCGGTAGTCCGCTTAACTCTGTTTCCCTCATCTGAGTTTTTCTTTCTTCTATATACATCCGTTGGACAGGTTCCCAATTTCCTTTATCCTCTTATCGCGATGCCCATTTTTCTTAACACCTCCGATTCCCTTACTATAATTCCGCTTTCCCCCTTTCACCTGGTCTTGCTGATACCCGCATGCTTTGGCCACTAGATTTCCCTATTGATTCATCAAAATTCTGCATGCAACACCTTCCGTAATCCATCTACCTTGAATTTCCACTTGAATCTATGCTCTGATGGAACATGCAGAATCGGCCGAGGAAGCTCGGCTGTCTGCCTTATGTAGTCGATTGGGTCGTTTTTGGTCTTCTCAGCATCTTGAGGAGTGGGATGAAGCACCACCTGAAGATACAGTCGCCGAATGTAAGATGATGCTGGTAGGCAAATTTCTGGCTAATACTACTGTTAATTTCCCAGCCTTTCAACAGACAATGAAGAAAGCATGGCGTAATGATTATGTAGATATATCTCAACGAGAAGAAGGCATGTATGTTTTTAAGTTCACTTCCGAGGAGGCCAAATATCGAGTGCTTCAAAATGGACCATGGTCTTTTTCTAATAATCTACTTATGCTAAAACCATGGGTTCCTAATACCCCTCTGCATTGCTATAGTTTTACCACGTCTGTGTTTTGGATGCAAATTTTCGGATTACCCCTGGAACGAAGCAATGAGCAGTTTATAAGACAGGTTGTTAGGGAAGTTGGTCAGATTTTGGATGTCAGTATTGACAAGAATGAGGGAAGGGAAGTATATCTAGCTAGATTTCCGTTATGATCGCCTGCCTCATTTATGCTATTCATGTGGTGTTTTGGGTCACTACGCTTCCTATTGTCAATCTATTCCTTATGAGGAGGAGAAGTTTGAAGGGCAGGATACTATGTACCACGGACAGTGGCTGAGAGCTGAGGTAAAAGAGCATAGTCCGTTTTGGCAAGCTTTTTATGAATTTGATAGTAAGAACGTTGCCACAGAAGATAGTGTACCTGAAACACCTCAGTCTGGTTTATTGCTACTCCCTGCTGCTCCTCTTGACTTGCCAACAAAGCCAACTACCATAAATAAAACAGCAGGGCAGCATCAACAACTTTCAAAAGACAAATCACCGATCACTTACCCTGTGCCAGACATCTCCCAAGGAACCACGGTAAATCTGATGGAAGAGCTTCCTTCCCCTGCGCCAAACACAATCCCAGAGGTCATTGTTAATCATATTGTAGCATCGTCATCCAAAAAACTCAAAAACTCTCGTTTGCTGCCCAAAACCACTCCTTTGAAAAAAGTTAAAAGACGCTCTCTTCAGCCTGATTTGTTGGATGAATCTACGTTGATGGAGACTCCTGTACTCCAGGCCGATAAGGCCTACGAAGGGGCTGTGGTGGCTTGCCCAAATAAGCCACCAAGTGCAAAATGAGAATATTAAGCTGGAACTGTCAGGGACTGGGCAATCCCATGACAGTTCGAGCTCTTAGGGCCATAGTGGCTCAAGATAAGCCCGACCTACTTTTTTTGATGGAGACTCATAATCAGGAACCAGTTATTCAGCAAGTTCAACGAAGGCTGAAGTATAACAACAGTTTTGTGGTTAATCCTCATGGCTTGGCTGGAGGAATGGTACTCTTTTGGACTGATCATATCTCTCTTACTATCACACATTCTACTCCACACCTTATCGATACTATTTGTTCTGAAAACGGTGGTATTATCTCAATGTGTCTTACTACTTTACATGCTCCGGCAATCTTTCATCAACGGCAATTATTATGGGCAGATTTGAGACAACTAAGTCACTCAAATACTCAACCATGGATCTGTTTGGGAGATTTCAATGAAGTTCTGTATAGCTGGGAGAAAATTAATAAACGACCTGCTGAGTCTTATCGCATGCAATCCTTCAGAGAAGTTCTATATGACTGTGCCTTGATGGATTTGGAAACTAAGGGGTGTGCCTACACTTGGGCAAATAATAGAAGTGGGGAGGACTTGGTGAGGAAGAGATTGGACAGAGCAGTGTGTAATATTGAATGGCGTCTAGCCTATCCAGAAGCTGAAGTGGTTGCACTACCAGCAATAGCGTCGGATCACAGTCCGATTCTATTAACTACTCAAATAACCACAAGGAAAGGCAAACGAAATTTCACCTTTGAAGCTTTCTGGATTGAACATGAAGAGTGTCGACAAGTGGTGGAGGATGCTTGGACTGCATCATATCTCAGAAATTCTTCAATCTCTCGGAGGCTCCAGGTCACCAAGACAGCTCTGACACGGTGGAGTAACTCAACTTTCAAAGATAATCATCGCAAACTCCATCTTTTACAGCAGCAACTCCAGTTTTATACAAATCAACCTGAAGGTAATTATGATGAACAGCAGGTTAGTCACTTGAAAAACCAAATACAGCAGAGCTGGTCACAAGAGGAACAATATTGGGGGATACGTTCCAGAATTCGATGGCTGCGTTGGGGGGACAGAAATACAAGATTCTTTCATGCTACTACTGTACAAAGACGAAAAAAAACATAATTAGCATGTTGAAGACTGAGAACGAAGAATGGACCCGAGATCCGGAACAACTGAAAAATATGACTGTTTCTTTTTTCACTAAGCTCTATACTTCATGCGGTCTGGGAGCTTTCGAGCCAATCTTAATACAATGTTCTAAAGTGGTCACAAATTCGATGAATGCGAATCTAATTGCTGCGGTTACACGAGAGGAAGTTAAGAATGCTACCTTTCAACTAGGAGCAACTCAAGCCCCCGGACCCGATGGATTAAATGGTCTGTTTTATCATACTTACTGGGATCTAATTCAGGATGATGTTTTCCATACAGTTCAGAATTTCTTCATCACAGGGAATATGCCAGCAGATTTAAACAAAACAGCCCTATCTCTTATTCCGAAAGTCCCAAACCCTGAGAGCTTAGATCAATTTTGCCCTATTAGTTTATGCAATTTTATCTACAAGATCATCTCCAAAGTTTTGGCCAATCAATTAAAGCCTTGGTTGCCCACTTTAATTTGTAAAGAACAGAGTGCCTTTGTCTCTGGGAGGCAGATACAGGACAATGTCCTGTTGGTTCAGGAAGTCATACATCAATTAAAGATTCGAAAAAGAAAGAAAAGATTTTAGGGGATTCTTAAAGTGGACATGCAGAAAGCATATGACAGGGTGGAGTGGGATTTTCTATAGGCTTATCTTCATCAAATGGGTTTTCATGAGTGCTGGATTAATTGGCTGATGCAGTGCATTACTACAACTTCTCTTTGCGTTAAGTTTAATGGAGAATTTCTTCCCTATTTCCAACCTTCAAGGGGACTTTGGCAAGGTGATCCTCTCTCTCCTTATCTGTTTATTCTAATGGCCAATCTACTGTCCAACCTTATACATCAAGGGGTTGATATGGGTAATCTTAGAGGGATAAAACTTAACCGCTGGTGTCCTACATTATCCCATTTATTCTTTGCCGACGATGCTATCTTTTTTATTGATGGAACGATTCGAGAATGTCAAAATCTAGCAAGTATTCTGAATCAATATTGCCTAGCCACGGGTCAAGCTATAAATAGGAATAAATCAGGTTTGTTCCTTACCAAGTATTGCCCTTCTACTCTTAAAACTAACCTTGCTAGAGAATTCCGAGTACCTTTGATGGATAAAACCGACAAATATCTAGGTTTGCCTTTTGATTGGGGGTCCTCAAAACGGGATATGTTTGCTTGGATTCTGGCTAGAGTCAATTCTAAGCTTGAAGGATGGAAAGAGGGTCTAATTTCCAAAGGCAGCAAAGAGGTTCTTTTGAAATCTATTGTACAGGCTTTACCTCAATATGCTATGATGACTTTTAAAGTTCCTGTTTCAATATGCAAAGCTATTGAGCAAAAGATAGCGGGTTTTGGTGGAGAAATGACAGTAACAGAGCTGGAATTCACTGGAAAAATTGGGATTATCTGAAAGAAAGAAAGGAGAAGGGAGGGATGGGCTTTAGGGATTTAATCTCTTTCAATAAAGCGTTACTAGGAAAACAGGCTTGGCGACTCTATCATGCTCCTCAATCGTTATGGGCTACTGTTTTTAAAGCTTTATATTTTCGCTCTACAACGCTTTGGAAAGCGAATACAGGAATGAGACCTTCTTGGGGTTGGAGAAGCATCCTTATGGGAAGAGATTCTATTCTAGATGGGCTCAAATGGTCCGTTGGAAATGGGAAATCGATCTATGCTAGAGAGGACAAATGGCTTCCTATGGGTATTCTTGGCGGACTGGTTAACAGGGAGGAACCTAAGCTGGTAGCAGATTATATTATCCCTAATCAGAATGCCTGGAGCACAGAGCTTCTATATCAGAATTTTCAGCCACAGATAGTTGAGGAAATTCTAGCAATACACTTATGGACAACATCATCAAAGGACAAACTTTGCTGGACAACAACTCAAGATGGCAACTGCACAGTTAAGAGTGGCTATCATTATATTATGCAGTCAGTACATAGTGTTTTATCTTCTCAGCCATCATCCTCTTATACTCCCCCTGCAAAGCTTTGGAAACAAATCTAGAAAACCAAGACAGCACCTAAGATTCGAAATTTCCTATGGGCATTATGCCACAATGCCTTACCGACGAAAGCAAATCTATTCCAAAGAAGGATTATTCAGGAACCCTATTGCAAACTCTGCTCATCCAATATCCCAGAAACATCAGAACATCTATTTCTCCTATGTCCTTCGACACATCTCATATGGCAGCACCCCAAAATTAATATTGCAACCTCCAGCCACACTACACATCGAATAGAGATTTGGCTAACACACATTATCGAGCAGCAGAGAAACTTACCGGATTTTGAGATCGTTGCGGCTCTGTTATGGCAGCTGTGGAAGGCTCGAAATCATCTCCTTTTTTGCCAGCAACGAACCCATTCGGATATCCTCATCGACTCAGCACTTAATCTAGCTAACTTGTATTCCCATTCTCACCAGCAGCAGACACCCGTGGAACTCCGTTCACAGAACTCTCGCACCACATGGCAACCACCACCAAAAGGAGTTATGAAAGTAAATTTTGACGGAGCTTTTTGCAGTCCCACTCAACTCGGGGCGATTGCAAGCATCACACGAGATCATACCGGGCAAATAACAGACGGATTCACGCTAAGCGTTCATGCCTCAACAACGCTAGAAACGGAGATCAACGCACTCTTACAAACATTGAGGGAGTTCGTGAACAAAGGGAACACAGACACTCACCTCTAGATCGAATCCGACTGCTTAATTCTCGTTCAGATCATCAATCGGAATCGCCCGCCACCAAGGGAGCATCGTGCGTTGATTGCAGAATGTCAAGCCCTAATCCCCTGTTTCTCCCATCTCACTGTGCAGTACGTGCGTCGAGAGGCAAATGCCCTTGCTGATTGGGCCGCAAAAGCCCATGACAAAGGTCTTCTTCAGTCCAACTGGGTTTTATTTCCTCCGCAAGCGATGATGGACATCCTTTGTATTGATGCCCTGGGAAAGGGTTGTACGTTTTTTCCTACTTAATGTTAATATATTACTTCTTCCGACCAAAAAAAAAAAAAAAAAAAACCAAGGGAATTCCGTTGGGAGTCTCGGTGGAATTGCGAGTTTTAGAAATGGTTAATATTACGAAAAATCCTAAAATTATATACACATGATAAAGTTACTTCAAATTAATTTTTTGATCACCAAAAATCTCAAATCAGTACACTCGAAATAAATTTACCCCATACTAATTTTTTAACCATCAAACATCCTAAGCCGGTATATTTGTGACAATACAACCTCCGTTAATTTCCATTAATTTGAATTAATATAACGAAAAAAATACAAGCTAGTACACCTATGACAAATGAAGGGTAAAACCATAAACTGATACACCTATCAATTGTTACATGCCATCCAGCTCAACAATTTGATGGTAAAATTTAATGGAAACTAACGAATGATAAATTTATCACAAGTGTATTGTTTAGGGTTTTTTTATGATAAAAAATATTAGTTTGAGGTAAATTTATTACATGTTTACTGGGTTGAGATTTTTTGTAATATTAATCCTTTTAGACTAGGAAAGTAGTGAGTGCAAATATATAAAAATTCTGACACAAAGGGGAAATTAGTGGCTTCAAAAGGGAAAGAAAAAACAATTGTAAGTTTTAAAGTAATCGAAGAAAAATTCGATGGAAAGCACTTAATCAAATTCTAAGAGTTAATCGGTGAAGTGTAGTCCCATTAAACAGGTGGATCAAGTCAAGCTTGGATTGGGTCAAAATGGTTTGATTCAAATGGACTTATTTGGCTCATATCCCTAGGATTATTCAGTGAAGTATAAGCTTGTTAAATGGATGGGTTGGGTAGGTTTGGGTTTGACTGAAAATGGTAAGACCCATATTGATCAATTTAACCCATTTTGGCGCTATACAATTTTAGCGATCTAGATCCGACCTATCCATACTTGACCCAACCTAAGCTGCAATTCATAGCAATTTCTCTTCTTAAATTGTTACCTTTGAAAAATAGGCAACTCCATAAACCAGCTCGGCAACATAGGTGCTTGGATTAGGTCATGGCCTAGGACTTCATGTGGCGCATAAGCAAAGTGGAGATGTGAGTGAGTAGCGTGCTGACAAACAAAAGCAAAGAGACTTTAGAACTGAAAATCGATTAATTCTATTTCTATTCCTGATTCTTTGAAATTAGCCCATTTTATGTGTTTGATTTGAATTCCATAACAAGATATAAAAATTACACAATTTTGCGTTAAAAATATATATCGCTCCAATGGTCACGTTGAAATCACAATTTCATTCTTGATGCATGCACAAGTATTATTTTTCAAAAAAGAAAATTCTTTATAATAGGCCACGAAGGGCCCAAGGCAAATCTCTATGGACCCAAGCACAAGCACTAGGGTCTTGAGATTAGCCACAAATGACCTAATGCTGCATGGGCATGGAGTCTCAGTTGGCCTTGAACCAACCTTTGTGGACCTTAGCTAGAATGCCAAGGAATTTGGGCCCGACCCAAGTTAGGCACTAGTGACATGGGTGAGGAAGTTGGATATCGAGCATGGGCACTAGGCACCTAGGCCAAGCCTAGAGGGACTTAGACACGGGCACTAAGGTCTAGGCCTAGCCTCAATGGATTCAAGCCCAGCCTCCATGGACTCGAACATGAGCACTAGGGTCTTAGGTCATGCCTTAAAGGAGTTGGGCCATGCCTCTATGGACCTAAGCCCGGCTGATGAGGAATCGGGCTCAACCACAAAAGACTTAGGCTAGGCGCTAGTGACTTTGGCCTAGACCTAGGTACCTCGGCATGGCCATTGGGGACCTAGACATGGGCCGTGGATCCGATCATCAAGGAACTAGGCCTAGATTCGATGCATCCGGGCCCGCCTTGATGGATTGAAGTTGGTCACTGGTGACTTGGGCATAAGAAAGACAAGTACTTGAGCATCACTATTAGAGATCGTAGGCCAGCCTCCGTGGACTTGGGCATAGTGTCACAACCATCTCAAAGGGAAATAGGAAGCAAGTTTAGAGGTCATGTCAAGTTGGGGACCAAAGGAACTCAATGGGTGTAGGTTCTCTCAAACCCTTACCTCTCGCAATGTTTGGATTTTTATTTTATTTTGATTAATTCTATGAGCATTCTATGTGAAGGAGTCACCTCGATCTTATTGGGATTGTCTAGAAACTAAATGAGGAGAGAATACCTCACTTCCATGTGTGAGGTTTCATCAAAATGGCAGCAAAATCAACATAGGAACACACATGAAGAGTTTAAGCCTAGGTGTGCTAAACATGATTTATCAAGTGATTTCTCATCCTAAGTTTCATTCAAGAGGAAATTCATCATCAATTAAAGCATTGCTCCATAAATCTCATCACATCCCATCCTTAACATCAATCATAGATAGAAGATTTCTTCAATTTTGCAATATAATTGGAAGAGGAATCCTCGAATGATCTTATGAGTAACATCAACAATCAAGCAAACCTACCTTGAAATCAAAGAAAAATCAAAACACACGAAATAGAGGACTCTTTGACGATTGTAAAATGAGCTTTGACAACCCTCACCAGCCACAACAAAAATAAATAAATAAATAAAAGAAAATAAGGAAAAAAAAAGAAAAAAAAAGAAAAGGAAAAATAATAATTAATAAAGATGCCGGGTTTGAAGGTGTAATTTATGGTCAAAATTGACCAAATGAACTATATTGGCGAATTATTGAAGGTTAAAACTAAATTAATCAAATTAAAATGTTTATGACTGAATTGACACAAATACAATATGTTTAAGACTTTTGTGGTTATTATCTCACAATTTTTGCACACAAAGCCAGAAAATGAAATCCAACAATATCTCTTTTTCGTGAAGTCTGCATTATCCAAAATTTGAATTTTCGAACCTTTCAGCAAGACAAACTTTTGCTGTACACAAAGCCTTGTGTTGTAATAGTTACTTCAATCATAAGTTCGTGATGCACTTAATGAATTAATTGAGTCTTATCTGCCTCTTAAGCAAAACCCCTTTTCATGATCTTGTAAGTTAAAAAATTTTCGTTTTGTATCTATCTAATTCTAAACATACTATTTGGGACCAAATCACGAATGACACTTAGAAAATTCTAACACTACTGAAATTCGAAAGTAACATGAAATTGAAACAAAGAAGTGTATGCTCAATCACCATGCATCATGCTATAATACTTATGATGTCAATGAGACCTATTGAATCAAATAGTAATCCAAAACATTCGAATTCCATATTCTGCAATCAGATCCAATCGTAACTATTAAATTACTAACCCCTTCTGCAGATGAATTTTACTTAGATATGTTGGTTTCTCGCATTTGAAACCTAAGCTTTTCTAGCTTTTTCGATCGATTCTCAGTTTCACAAGAAGTGCTAAGGTTCTTTTTTTCTTTTGTTTTGTGTGCGCATGCGTGCGTGCGTGCGTGCGAGAGAGAGAGAGAGAGAGAGAGAGAGAGAGAGAGAGAGAGCCTTCTCTGAATATCTAGAAAGAGTGACGTCGACCTGTGATAAATCCCCATAGTCTTCGGGTACGGCAGCCTTAGGCGTGCGGACATGCACGGTCCTTGCTTATGCCCGTTGCGACAAGTAAACCTCTCACGCGACGTTGGGATTCCCAGCTCTGGTATTGGGAAAGTCCAAATTGAGAATGTGCTGGAGGATATGAACTCGACAAGCCAATGTGAGATCAAAGCAACACCTCCTGATCCGCTCCAATCCGTGGGACGTATTGAGAAGGTGAGGAAACACTCGAATCTCACCCTCATTGAGGCTGAGCCTAGTTGATTATGTCAACGAGACTTGTTATTTCTTCTTTATACATGGTATGACAACTCTGATAATTAAACTCTCTTGTATAACTCGAATCTCTTTGTTATTGGATAATATGTCTTTAGTATGTATATAGAAGCATGTCATGATAAGAATCTAATTAGATGAACATTTATAGATTGCAAATTCAAGGAGTATTTCAATTTAAGCTTGAATCTAAAAGTTTCATATAATGTTCATGTCTTTTCTTAAGATGTATGATAACAATACTATACAGCAAAATGCTCGAAATCATATCAAATATGGTCAACATAATCCCCAACTAATTCAGGAAATATATTTATTTTACCAACTAAACTTAAATCTTTATCATGTTACAATCACTCTGCTTCTTTTCTAAAACAATTTGCATATCTAAACATGTTTCTTTCCTTTTTCTTGGCAACAAAACATGATTTGTTTTTTTCGATAAGTGCATCCAGCTCCATCACAAATCTTTTCTTTCTCTTCTTCTATCACCCGCACACGCATTTGTTTTTCACTAACTCTTTACCATGTATACACAAATACATAATTAATCACTTGGCTTTTGAGTTCTAATGCATAAATAAAACATCTTATCTATATCATGTTATAAATTACATTGAAGATTCTACTTTTGATAGGATCACTAAATTTTGATTGATCAGATTTCTTGACTAAGAAATCAAGCTCCTCAAATTTATATATATATATATATATATATATATATATATATATATTTGGGAAAATTCTAAATAAATATTTGAAGTGCCTTCATTTTTTCAAATAAGGGCATAAAGTGGAAATTGTATTAAATAAAAGTCTGAAGTAACCATCTTAGTCTTAAATAAAGGCCTGAAGTAGCCATGAAAATTTCAAATAAAGGCCTGATCTCGTTAGTTGCCAATTAGCTAAATATTCCGATCGGTCAAGGGAATTTTTGCCCAAAAATAATTTTAATTTTAATTTTTTTCTTTTCTCATTTTTTTTTCCTTTTCGTTGAAGGCCTACAAGCCCTCACTAGTAGGTTAGGAGGCCTTGCAAGCCCTTTTCAGCCATGCCTATAGTTAGCAAGGGTGGCCTCACCTAGAGTGAGCGTCATCTTGCCAGGCAAGGCTATCCTGACCTCAACCAGCCCTCTTTGGACGTTGTTGGTGACCCATCACGGGGCTAGTCATCATTTAGGCTAGCCACTAGCGAAGAAAAAAGAAAACTAGAAAAAAAGGACAAAAAAGAAATCTTAAAAAAAAAAAAAAAGGTAAATGACGAAAATGTCATTGACTAGTCGGAAAGTCAAGCCCTTCTCTTGACATAGTCACTTGATGCCCTTATTTGAAAAAATAAAGACATTTTAGGCCTGTCTTTGGCAATTCCCTTGACATTTCATATTAATGGCCCAAAAAAAAAAAAAGGAAAAAACGAAAAAGATCAAGGTAGACTCCAATTGAAAAACCCAACTTCGTCGTCCTCTTCTGCAGACTCTCTCTTTGCCCAACTCTCTATTGACTTTCTTCTTCACCCAGCCGATGGCATAGATCGGACTTCAAAAGCTGCTTCAGACTGGCACCAAAATCGTCGCCATCCGCTGCAACTCCGCCGCTCACGCCAAGGAACTTGGCAACACCGTTTCCAAGGCACACTCTCTCGGCCTTCATCAAATTTCTAGAAATTATCGCGATCGCCAAACTCTTTCACTATGCGTCTTGAATCGGTTCCTTTGTTTGCGTCAATCATTGACGTCAGTTCATATCCAGCTCCATCGGCTCTGGCTCGATTCACAGAGAAGTGCAACGAATCCCAGATCGGCTCCATCGGCTCCGGCTCGATTCACAGAGAAGTGCCACGACGCCAGTTCTTTGGTGTTACTGGGGGCTTGAAGACGCAATCCCAGATCCAAAGATAGATCCGGGACGAATCTAGCCATCTAAAGGGATGAAAGAAGGTTGATGGAACCCACCGTGGGTAGCTAGGCTGACTGAGCTCTACTACCTTAGTGTCAAGGGAATGAGTTCAAATCTCTGCATTGCTAACACGTGGGGAGTCATGGTGGTGGGGTCATGTGCTAACCTCCCTCCAGATATAGTCGGTGGTCTCCGTTGGGCATATTGGATCTGTGGTGGCCGTGAGCACCGGAGGTTTGTGGTGGAGTCCTGTTATTAAAAAATAAAAATAATAAAAAAAATATGATGGTCCATGATGGGCTTAAAGATCGCGGGTGGCAGTCCGCTATTCGTCCACCACCGGTGTCTAATCCTGTGCAAGCATAGTCACTTCAACTTCCAATTTTTTTTTAAAGAGATCTGGTAAAACTTTTTCAGATTTATTTTTGTAATACATGGTTATGATATCTCAATACTCGGTGAAACAAGGTAATACATATTCACAGGCTTCAAGATATTACATTTCCTAAGGAATCTAAATCCAAGTTTAAACTTTTCTCCGAACAAGAAAAATCAAGGAATCGGAATCTTATTTGTTGAATAATCTAATTCTAACGTAGGCCAAAACAAGGCGATACAAGTCTAGTCACTAAAGCGGCTCATGCCATGCCGCGGTGAAAATTAAATATTCCATATACCACATTGTTTAGCTGACAAATTATTTCATATCATTTTATTTCTTTGAAAGAAAGGATTTTTTCTGTTCAAATTCAATGATATGTCATCTGTCGGAACAATACCATATATCTTCTTGATACATTCTTATTAGATTGAGAGCCAACACCTCATATGAAATTTTAAGAGAAAATTATCCAAAAATCCCAAATTTATTACATTTTTGGCAATTCAATTTTAAACATTTTAATTCCGACAATTCAGTCAAAAATATTTATTACTTTTTGCCAATTGGGTCTATCCGGTCAATTTTGATCGGAAATTGCTAACTTAGATCCTCATTGTCCCATATGACATGGCCGATACTAACGTAGATAAATTTTAATAATATTTTAATATTTTCTCGATTTTTATTATTTATTTTTCTTTCTTTTCTTTCTCTCTTTTTTTTCTTCCCTTCTGCCTCTAGTTGATTGCTAGGCCTTGGCGACTAGCCAAAGGTGAGGGTCAGTTGTCAACCATCATTGAGGCCTTGGGATCGGTTGGAGGAAAAAGGAAGAAAAAAAAGAAAGAAAATAAAAAAATTATTTTTAAAAAAAATATCATTAAAAATTGTCTACGTCAACATAGCCCATGCCTCATAAGATGGCCAGCACGTGTTGACTGATTGTCGGAGAGTGTTTGACACGTGTGGAGTGTCCGACACAAAACAAAAGTTCTTATAAAGTGTTGGTACTTCTTAGTTAGTCAATAACAAAGTGCAATGATTTACCAATACATTGTATTAGTTATGACGAAAGATGAACCCTTGCAAAGAAAGTTAAATTACAAAAGATATGCTAAGATAAAAGGAATCTTTCATGAACGATAAGAGAATAAAATCAAAAAACTTTCTAGGAGAAATTAATTGTTTATCAATAATTTTATCAATAAAAAATAATTTCTTTTTTTGAGTAGTTCCTTTTAACCTTCACATGATAAAATAAACTAATTGCATGCAAAATAAATCAATTCCATAAAGAAAAACTGATTCCGAAAAAGTGAGAGCCTTATCTTCATATTTAGAATATATATGAACATTATCATTAGTACAATAAGAAAAAAAAATATGGACGTTGACCACTTTTTACATGCTTTATGAAAAGGATAAAATTATCAAAAAAGTCTTAAATATATTGCACTTGTATTAACCCAATCCTAAATCTTTTCAACTTGGTTAATATAGTTTTAAATCTTTTGACAATTTACCAATATAAATATAAATATTTTAATTGTGTTAGTCCTTCGACCAAAAAAAAAAAAAAAAACAGTCCTAAATCTTTTGTCAATTTGCCAATTTAGTCATTTCAATCAATTTTGATAGGAATTTACTAACTTGATTGTCTAGTCAACACTGACAAACTTAAGTGGCACGATTGATGCCAACGTGAATAATTTTTGCAAAATTTTAAAATTTTCTAAATTTATTATTATTTTTCTTTTCCTTTTTTTCCAACTCTAGGCTAATGAAGTCACTAGGCCACCCTTACTAGCCATAATAGAGGGATGGCGAGCCTCACCTAGTCTTAGCAAGGGCATCATGATCCTTCCTGACCCCAAGCAAGAGCTTGGACAAGGGCTGTGACCCTTGCCAAGCAAAGGTTGGAGAAAAATAAAAAATCTAAAAAGTAATCGAAGTTAGCACTAATCGTGTCACACAGGATGATTGGTGTTAACTAGACCACTATGCCAGAATTGGAAAGAACTAAATTGCAAATTGTAAAAAGTTTAGAACTAAATTGGTAAATCATCAAAAAGTTTAGGATTAAATTGATACAATTGAAAAATTTAGGACTAAATTGACAAATCGTTAAAATGGCCAAATTATAAGGTTTAGATTAATACAAATGTAATAACTTTAGGAATTTTTTTTTTTTTTTTTTTAATATTGAAAAACTAGCTCTAATGAATTAAAGGATGCTAGCGTTAAGAATTGAACCATCAATGTAGTGACTTGGGGCACTCAACCCTATGCTGGTCCACTACTAACTCTTTTTTTCATAAAATGGTGGTTTATTTCACTAAAAATTTCATGATAAAGAAAAATATTTTTGATGACAATCATTTTTAAGGAAAATCATTAGTTTTTGTTTGCTTGGTGGTTTAGAGAAAGTAAATTTCTTCTCACTAGATGGCGAAGTTGTTTTTCCCTCCTAAGTTTGTTAGTTTTCAGTCCATTGAAAACTTTTTCTTTTAGTTTTTTGTCATCCTAATACCGAAAATAATTTTCCAAATTCAAACATGTTTGTTTTTTGAATGATTTGAAATATATTTTCCTAAAAGTAGTTGTTTATATCATTCACAAAAATGAAAAAATGAATGAACGGAGAATATCTTTTTTGTTGTCGAAAATGTATTTTTCAGGAGATAATGAAAATATTTTGATTGATATTAACTAATGTAAATTTTTTCATCAACTAATTATTTCAAGTGATACATGTGAAGACTTTTAGGAAAATGTTTATTTATAGCGAAATAAATAGAGCCTTCATGCAGTTTTAGTATAGATATATGAAAACATTCCGAGTTAGTGGGCTGGGCGACAGAAAGAGCGATTGACGAGTGCCTTTCTAAGGTGGGGGGAAGGGATACTCTGTTGGTCTCCAACACTAACGTATTGAAATGTCACTGCATACAAAGGACCTTAATACATCATACAGATTTACCTTCGCCCTGTATAATGAAGATCCAATGGCCAGCCCAGTAACATGGTGTCCAGCTTGTCCACATAGCTTTGTGCACTGATTTCCTACTCAGCGGAAAGAGTTACTTCTCTTCTTTGTCGATGATGACTTCCAAATGGCGTACTTCATAGGATGCAACATCACACGATCTTACATTGACTCGATGGATCGGGAGATGTTTAACGATGACCAGTCTTGGTTAAAGTTTCCATTAAGTTACAAGCAAACTTTCAGCGGCTTCTCCCTATTGAGTCTGCAGTCCCTTTCTTGTTTTCTTCTGGGAGCAAGTGACACTAAGTGGCAACGTGGAAACTCACTTTTTACTACTTAGGAGATGAAGACTCGCCATTGTTAATCAACTTCACGTCATAAGTTGATGAAGTATATTTATGGAAATTAGAGATTTTCCTATTAGATAATATCCTTAGAGACATTATGGGATATTAGGGATGTTAGTTGATATATCATTATTTCCCAAGATGGCTAATTTACTTGTTAGATTAGCTTATTTGTATCCTTGTGCATGTTACTCAAGTATAAACTCTTGACTCTAATACATTGATGATAAAAAAAAAAAAAATTGGGTAAAAATTTAGTTTTTATTGGTTCTCTTTCTCTTGAAGATCCTGGAAAATTTACATAAGTACATATACCCTGCCGAAAAAAGGTCACATGGCTAACCCTTTGCTTTTTACCCATTCTTTGTTTACACAGGTGCGCCACTAAACGTCCCCAGGAATATAAACCGCAACCTTCAATAAAAGTTTACTCCGGGGAAAAGTTTACTTCAATTGAAAAAAAGAAAAAAAAAAGCACGCCTTTTAAGCAATTCGTCCAATCTCGCCAACTTGAATAAACTATTTCCGGTGTTAAGTTTACTTCAATAAAAATAAAATAAAATAAAAATTGCAAAAAATGAGCTGACGGACCCTAATAACAAATCATTTAAGAGATGGTCCATCCGCTATCTCAACAATGCCGCACACAAACATTACTCATGGTATTAAACAAACAAGTTTGGGTAAAAACACTTTGGATCCCCTAATTCAGTTGCCCAATACCATCGCCTGGCACTAATGCGAAAGCCAGCACTCAGCAGTTGACTAGCTAATCATTTGGGCAACAAAACAATCTGGTCATTCGGGGTTTCTCCAGGGCTTTCCCTCGAAGCACAGCTTCGAAATCTCCATCACCGCCTACTTCGTCCCAGTGCCGTGGCCGGCCAACCTCATTTGCTTCTCCATGTTCAGCAGCTGCCCTATGTTGGCTTCTGAATTGCCTCCGCCCTCCTGTCACGCCACCCGAATCAGCATAAATATTGGACAATTGCTAAAGGACGTTTCAATAAAAAATAAAGAAGAAAAGCCAGATGTTCTGACATATTACTAGGCGATTTTGTTATTTGAGTTCACGTATGTCCAAGACCCTCTTTTATGCAGATTCCCAATCCTTTCAGGAAATTCTGGAATTGCTGTCCATTTTAAATCCAGCTCAGTCAATGATTCTGATTGGCCAATCGAGTCTGGGATCTCTCTCAATAACCAACATCCATGTAATGACAATTGCTCCAAGGACGGTAGATGGCCTATGGAGCTGGGTATGCTGGCTATTGGACAAAAATCTAGGTTCAACTTAGTTAATGACACAAGGCAGTCCATGAACTCCGGAAGTTGAGCAAGCTTTTCACATAACGTGGCATCTAGAATCTCCAGCTTCGTCAAGCAACCTCTTGAAATAGGAATCTCTTTTATGGCACTATCATACAAGATAAGCTCCTTCAATTCTTCCATTCTACCTACTCCTGCCGGTAGCTCCTTCAATCTTATACAATGTTTGACATTCAAGGAGACAAGGGTCTTGACGTCCCCAAGAGAAGGATGAATCTCATTTAGATCTGAAGATCTTTCAAGATTCAAAATTTCCAAGCTTTCAAATACGGAAAAGTCTGGAGTTCTTGTTAAAGAACGACAATACGAGAGGTTGAGAACTTTGAGCTTGGTTGCCATCTGAAAGAAAGAGAGGATAAATAAATGAGATTGGACCGTTGCAACATGTGATTTTCCGCTAGCTTTTTTCTTTTTCTTTTTTATAGACTTCTTAAGATTTTTTAAAAAATGGTCATACTCCACTACTCCTTTTATATAGAGTTTTTTAAAATATAGTAAAACATGTGCATGTTACAATTTTCGGTTTCCATGTGTCATTTCTTTTTCTCCACTATTTCACCTTTGTTTTTATATAAATGTTTCTTGGTAGTATTTTGAGTATATATGGTGCAAAAAAAAAAAAAAACAAACAAAAAATGCTAGGGATATACAAGTGCCAACTATATTTTCTAATTGCATTAGGCATATCTTCCAATTTGGCTAAAATAAAAATCATCTGGTAAGCACTCAGAAAAATAACATATAATTCACCGTCACAAAACTTGTTACAAAGCAATGCACTTATCTTGAAGTAGTAATGTTGACTTTTTTTATTAAATAATTGATTCTATCAATGACCATTCAAGTAGTATTTTTTTGTAAAAAGCAGTTAAAATCTTTGTAAGAACTTAACCAAACGATACCTATATAGTTGTCACTTTTCATTTCTCATGAAAGGAGATTGACATAGAAATATAAGAAGAATTGCTAAAAGACATAATTTTAAGTGGGCAGAAGATCACTTCACTTAAAAGACAATAACAATTTCAATTAAAAAAATCGAGATAGGCACAAATATTGTAGTTATACGTTTAATATATTTGATTAATATAGTTAATTTTTTCCAGAATCTCTAACGTTAAACATGACCGGTTGTGAGATATTATCAATTCAATATATCAACCGCATGAGCTTATGGTTTTAGGTACCTCCAAATTCCTATTCTATTCATAGGAAATCCTTAATCTTTGGAAGGGTATTATAACTTTCCAAATGAAAGAAATCAGAACTTGGTGCTTTTGAACCTTCAACAACATGCAATTAATCTTTAGATGTATGCCTTCTCTACATCTTACCTTGAGTAGAGCCCATCCTCCCCAGTCCTCAGAAATTGTACCCCACGAGAGATCGAGCACAACTAATTTCTCTGGATGAAAGTTGGTTGCTGCAAAATCTGAGGGACAACGCTCCCACCAAAGCCATCTTAATTGAGGAAGTAAGTTCCAGAAATTTCCATCTAGATTCACACCATTTACTTGAAGGAACCTTAAATTGGTCAGTTCTTTAAATTGTTCATGTGAGTAGGTTCGCTGGTCATATTTGTTAAGACAAAGGGCCTGAATCTCACTAGTGCCCTGCAATTAGGATATAATGTGGACGGTAAGTTTTGAATGATGAGAAGAATGAGACTAACTGCATATTAGAAAAGATGAACTAATTTCAATTTGTTATCATGCGATTATGGTGCAGGCTTCTCACTTTCAACTTCGTGAAATGACAAGTTCTGATTGCATATTATTTATCTAATTTATGTAAAAACAGACTAAAGCTCAGGAGGGTGTTTTGAACTTCTACTCTTATAATTATGTCCTTCACAATTTTCACTGTTTGAATTCCCAAAAATTGCATCCTTTCAAAGTTACCAATAGGAGACCTCTCTTTATGGACACACTACTTCAAATATCTATCCATTTCATGTCCTTTATATGTGAACCCACACAACCACAAACTTATATCCTTTACATGTAAAACTACATGACTCTTACGGTCTTAATACCTCGTTACCCATTCTTACTGACAAAATGAAAATGAGAATCTCATCCCAAAAGAACACACATCTTTTACATTCCTTTCTTATCACGTGATTCTTCATTGAGAGTCATTCATTGTAAATGGAAGATTGATCGATCATATATCAAATGCTAACTGAATGATTTTCTCCTCTTTAATTTCTACAGATTTTATGCTATCTTTTCAAATTATTAGTTGATTTTGTTACAGTGAAGTAGTAGTCATCTAAATTTTTTGTCATTTTGCCCATCGATTAATGAGATCATGCCTGCGGACTGATTGGACATGAAGATTGATTAAATTTAATTACGCGAGGAACTCGAGTCTCTGTCCATACTCTCATTGTAACCAAGTTTTTTAGGAATTCAAATTCGTTTTTCTTTTGGTTTTAGGTGATAAATTGCTTTTTGAGCACAAAGCATGAGTCATAATACTGATTTATTTGGTTGTATGGATCTTACCTTCAACTTTTATTCTTTCAACTGAGACAATACTTACTTTCCTTAAATTTTCTTGTATATGTATATTTTTTTGTCAACAACTTCTTGGATGCACTCTTTTCACTGTTCAGTTGAGTACATCTTCATTTGCTCACTCACCATATATTTCATCAACAATTTGACAAGTGTCCAGTTCATTCCTCAAACCATTCAGGAGACATAAAATGGGGAAGAGTTAGAGAGATATGGATCCAAGTAATAGAGCAATACCTTGGAATTTGATTGAGTTCCCAAGAAGTTGAGTTTTGGTATCGTAAGTGTGGAAATTAGATTATCAGTTTAAGTCGCGGACTATCTTTTAGTTTTTGTAATTTAATCAAATCTGAGAAGAGTAGAGAAAATCGTGATATTGAGACTAGTGTGCACTGCAGAAATCAAAATAATTCTAGAGGTAAAAATCTAAGTACTATATTTATAGCTTATTAGTCTAGATTTATTGTAAATTTTAACTTCTTTCTACCAATGTCATATTTTAATCCAATGATCTTACCACATAGCATATGTCATATAGGTGAACACATTAGGCTTTAGTTGTATAAATTTCATAGGCAAGGAATATCACAACACACTTACATTATTACAGCAAGTTTGGTTGTAAAATGTTTATAATAGCATATTGCAATGTTTACCTGTAAAAATGGCTCTTACAGACTGCTATTACCCTCTGTGTAATAGCTATTACTGTAAGGCTGTAATAACTATTCCCAAAACACCAAATTTTTCCCACTCACTTCGTCAATATTTTATTATTATTGCCAGGGTAAAATAACCATGAATCATGGTTGATTATTAAAGTGATAATTTTAAGATATTCTATAATTCAGGTTTTAGGGTTACTTTGGAAATTATGATTCTATTTCCCATTATACATATGTCATTCACAAAACCAAACATTGTAATAACTATTACATTACTTAAATTAAATAATTATGGCTATTGTTGCTTTATTTAATCACGGCGTAATATCTGTAGCACTACAACCTTATTCTATCATTGTAACCATGTAGGTTTTTAGTGCAAGTCTTTAACAACCCTTATAGTATTTGCAGATTCATCGAATTTGAGAATAATAGGAAGACCAAGATCTTGATACTAGAGTGCATAGCAAAAGCTGAAAGTCTTTGAGTGTTAATAATCTAAGTAAAATAGTAATGATTATGACCGTTTATTGTAAAATTTCATCATCTTCTTTCAATGTCCTATTTTAATCCAAACATATTACCGCTGAAATATGCCATTTAGTTGTAGACATAAATTATGTTTTACTTACATATAGATTTTATAGCAATGGAAACCATTTTGGATTTATCTTTTATCATGTGTAATAGGCTCATGTTTGACAATAATATCATATTTGTCAAATAAAAATATTAAAAGAACAATATCATATTGGACATTTATTTGACAAATAGATAATATTAAAAGATCAACAGAAAATATATCCGGCATCAGAAAACAATCATTGGACATGGTTTAGAAATAAAAATAATATAATTAAGCCCTCAGAGAAGATATAAAAGAATATGTTTAGAGAGGAATAAATACATGACTATATATATTTTAGAAACAATTATAATAATTATAAGTGATGTTCTTATGATTGAAAAGTTCCATGGATACACATTATGAGAAAGTATTTTTAAGTAAATGATATTAACAAATGGATAAATTATAAAACACGATAGCTCACAACAACAAACAATGCTAAAACTATTAACTATATTTTTTTTTAACTAAGATGCTCACTAGGAGTTGTACAATGTAGAAATATTATTATAACATGATAGCCTATGTTTGACAGATAAATGTTGTTGAGGGATAATAAAAAATAAGATAATAAAGTATTAGCAAATTCATAGAGAAAGGTATCCAGTATAATGAAAAGTGCATAGAACAAGAAAATAATATATGTTTAGAGAGTTTTATTGCACAATATCACATATATCATAAATAAATAAATAAGATAGCCACACTAACGAATTGACGGCGTTAACTAACGGTTTATGAAAAAGGACTCGATTGCACAAAATAAAGATAAAGGACTACATTGAGTGCAGGAAAAAAAAGAAAAGATAGCGGTCTAAATTGCGCAAACATTAGTACTTAGAGGACTAAATCTATACCTAACCTAACTTGAAATATACGGAATAATGATAGGCATTTTCCACAAAATAATGGAGGTCTCATTTAATAGAGCAAACAATTTATAAGACGTCAACACTCACAAAAAGGAAAAAAAGAAAGAAAGACCTCGCAAGAAACCAAAAGAAGAGTCCAAATATCAAACATGCGCATCAAACTGGTTTTATCTTAAAGTGCTTTGCTAAACATTATGTTTTTGTAGTTTTGTTGTAGGATTGAAGTGACCAAAGGAGAGTGTCATTTGATTAGAATACTAAGAGGTAAAGATATACATCAATCATCGATATATAAAAGGAAAAAAAAAAAAAAAAAGCTTTTGAATTATGTCCTAAAATTAGACAAGAACAACAAGCAATCAAAAGAGCTCTTTTGTCGGTAGAAGCGGCAACTTTTGGGAACTCAAGACTGAATAATTATTATTACAAACAATAAATAGAAAATGCACCACATTCATTGACTAAGACACGTAGAGAAAGTTCTTACCTTGTTTTTGACAAGCACGTCTACGGCTTCCTCATAAATCCATAATCTGCTCTGCTTTTGAGGCTCCATTGGACTTTTTGACAAACAATTGCCCTTCCAAGATCTCTTAATTGATCATGCATCACTATTCTGCCGTCCTCAATTTTAATTAGAGACAAAAGACTTAAATCTTCAATCCTCATTTCAGGTGAAAAGTTACAAGCATCCCACATATAGATTGGACTTTGTTTAGACATTCCAGAGAAAAAACATGCAATGTCCAAAAATATACATTGCTCCTCCTCATCTAATGCATCATAACTTATTCTCAATTTCTTTTGCACTTCCTTATGAGGCACTTTCTTTAATTTCTTTAATGTATCCTTCCATACCGCTTCTCTCTTTCCACATAAGAATGAACCTATAATTTCAAGGGCTAAAGGAAGCCCCGCGGTAGTAGATACAATCTCACGAGAGATAATCTCATAATTACTTGGAGGATAATCATTTCGAAATGCATGTTTACTAAATAAAATTAGTGATTGATCCAAAGGCAACTCATTGAGTTGGTACATGTGGCCTGCCCTAGCTCTGTCAAGTATGCTCTTGTTTCGAGTTGTTATGATGACCATACTTCCTTCTTTAAACCAACTACCATCTCCAGCCAAAGCATCCAAGTGAGTATTTTCATCTATATCATCAAGAAGAATGAGAATTTTCTTATGCATGAATCGAGACTTGATGATATTGATTCCCTCATCAACATTAGACACATCACAAGAACTTCCTGTTATGTTAGAAATGAGCTGCTTTTGTGCGCTTTCAATACCATTGAGCTGAGATGTATCTCGAATATTTGCCACAAAGCTATGATAATTAAAATGACTAAAGCTTTCGTTATATAACATCTTTGCAAGAGTGGTCTTGCCAATGCCGCTCATTCCATGAATTCCAATAACGTTAGTACCATCGGAATTAGGATTTACCAATTTCATAATTTGTTCCACATGATAATCAATTCCCACCAATTGTTTGGGAACAATTAGCTTAAAAAGTCTTTTTAACTCGCTCATAACTTTATTCACAACAATTTTAATCAATGCTCCTTCATGCCTGTCAAATATTTATAAACATCAGTGATTAGATGGCAACATTTATATGCTTTTTCAAGAAAGATCTATATATGAGAATTTAAATGTTTTGATGGAGAATAGTGTACCCGGCATGAACTTTCTCTGATTCCCATCCTTTCAAGGAACCGACTTCTTCGAGAGCTTCTTCCCAATCCTTCACTTCCATTTTGTCCACTTTCTTTTTATGTGCTTTGATAGCATCTCCTATATTTCCTGTACGATGTTGCAATTGTGAGGGCTCCACTTTGTAATATATGGGCAATACTATATGCCCTCCGCTTTTCTTGCACTTCAACATCTGAGTTAGCTCACGAAGGCACCATTTGCTGGAAGCATAGTGCTTTGAGATAATTGGGATTGAGATCTTGGACTGCTTGATACAGCAGAGAAGCTCCTCACCAATCTCCTCACCAACGTGGAGCGCCTCGTTGTCTCTAAACGTGTGAATTCCTGCGCTGAGAAGGCTATGATAGAGATGATCGGTAAAATCTTTGCGAGTGTCTTCCCCTCTAAAACTCAAGAACACGTTATAATCATTTGCTTTCGTCTTTGGGTTCTGCCTTCACAATCACCTACCTGTGGAGAGGTCGATGAGGAAGATGCCATAGATATCAGATCTTCTGAATGGGTAGTTTCTTTGATATCCCATTTGGGAATTTTGATGCAGCAGAGCCTGCTAAGGCAGTAAAAGAGATTGGAGAAGATGTCCCATATATTGGATCTTTTTGGCTCTGCCTTCAAAATCACCTACAAGGGCAGGAAAAGAGATTGATGGAGCAAAGCCCCAAAGAAAGAAAGAAAGAAGTATGGAATCCCCAGATCCGAAAATTGCGAAAATGTCTCTCAGAACTCAACTTGGAGCTGCATACAAACAAAGACAAAAACTATCGTACTTGGTGGTCATTCCCTTTCCACTGTTCCTCTCCGCCTTCATGATCTTCTCCATGCTGATCTTCTGACTGAGTAGCTTCTTCTATTTCCATCTCGAGTGGATTGTGCTAATACAAAGGCAGCTAAAGAGATCAATGGAGCAGAGCTGCAAAAGAGATTTCACAGTTCAGATCCAGGAATTGCAGAAATGTCTATTAGAACTCAAACACACCTTAATCAGAAGAAAGATGGAGCAACCACAGCAGGAAACAGAGAAGAGCAAGGAGTCGTCAACTACCTAAGGAGTATTTAAACAACAAAACCCACCCCACTGCTGTGATCTCCAGTGAATCTCAGCCTGCAGAATACCTATGCAAGTGCTTTGATATATCGTTCTTGCCACCCAACAGTCCAAGACCCTTCATTCTAAGCAGACCGCTGTGATGCACGCTGCACGGAAAGGACAATTATTGCACACGTAATATTGGCATTATCAATGCTATGCATGCTGCACAGTTTGGACACCTAGTAGTGCCTTTTTTATTAGTAAAAAATAGAAAAGAAAATTAAACGACCAATACTCACATTCTCCTGGTGCTATTGTACAGGAGTCAAAGACAAAACATATCAATTGTCGGATTACATAAATTTTGTTTATAAATGTCTGCAGGACAGTTTTGTTGATGTGGAGTTAAGTAATCTACAGAAGGAAAGACGCCGCTTGAAGATGTCGTGGGCGAAGGGTACATACAGATAAAAGTAATTACGAAACTGTATTACATACGTTAAAAAAATTGACGTAGAATGATGTGAAAACAGGGAGCCTTTGTTACAGTTTCAGACACGGACATTCGACACGTCATTTCTTAAAAATAGGACACGTTCCGACACGTTATATATTAGATATATTTTTATATATAAATACACAAATAAATAATAATAATAATAATAGTCTAGAATTAATTTACACAAACAATATTAAATAATATCATTCATTATTTTAATTTGTTACAATAATACACAAAACTTAGAGGAAAAAAACATTGTTTAAAGAAAAATGCTGAAATGATATTTTTAAATTTATTTATTTATCATATATAGCATTTTTTATTACTTCTTTCAAAGTAAAAGACTTTAAGAAAAATAAAACTGAAAAAAAAAAAATTGACCCCGTGAGTGTATATTTATAGCAATTTTATTACTTCTTTTATTACTTCTTTTGTGTATATTTATATTTTGACCCCTCAAGTATTATAAATTTTTAAAATTGACCCCGTGCGTGTCGGAATCGCGTGTCGGAATTCTGGACTCGCGTGTCAGAGCGTGTCGGAAAGAGTTGACCACGTGTCGGATTTTTCGACACTCGTTGACCGCGTGTCGGGACATGTCGGAGCGTGTCGGACACGTGTCGGAGTGTCGGACACGACATCAAAGCTTCCGGAGAGTGTCCGTGCTACATAGGTTACAGCTCATTCGATAGGGATGCGTAAGAGAAGTACCTGTCTGATCTCTCGGCTGCTGATGCCGTGAATGCATGATTTTCATTTTTATGAAGATTTCTTTTTTTTGTTAAACATGTTCAAATACAAAAGGAGTTGATGCAATCCGCGACCCAAAGATAGATCCAGAGAAAATCTTGCTTGTAATCGGGATGAATGGAGGTTGTTGGTCCATGGGGCGGCTCCACAGAGGTTGAAGAATGCGGGGTGCGCCCTTTATTGATCCACTGCTAGTGACAAAAGGTGAAAAGGTTAAGAATTTAATTGGTGCATTTAAAAGTTTAGAACTAAATTAGGAAAATTTTAATAGATTTAAAAAAAAATTTGGGTAATTTTTCCCAAACTTAATAGTTACTAGAACAGCCCACACGATCCTGCCATTAAAATTAAATTTTCAAGGTACCATACTCTGTAGCTAACAGATAAATTCAACATCACAAATTTTCTTTACAAAAAGGAATGCTTCTGTTGAAAGTTTATAACATATCATCAAAATCAATACAATGGCAAATATCTTCTTATATACATTTTTACTTGAGCCAACACCCTATACTCAAATTTAAACATTGTCTACTACAAAAAAAAAAAAAAAAAAAAAAAAAGGGAAAGTAAAAATTTCAGAAAAGAGTTGTTTTCTCAAGAGAGTCCCCAAACTGGTGCTCATCTCAAAGAAGACTCCGAAATTGTTGATTTAGTCTTAATTCACCACCCAGCTCATCTGATATAAGGGTAGAACTGACAACTTGAAAACTAGATCGATGGGAACAAGTCCGGTTCCAAGTTTTAGGATATGCGGGATAGAAACCCGAAATAAGTCTTTGTATATTTTCTTGTTCTATGTATTTACTTGATCCTTCGATATTTCATGATGTCTAATGATAAATGTGTAATGTGAAACCATTAGTATAAACTTTTATCTCCAGTGATATCCATGATTGAAACTTTTACTATATTAAAATCATAATTTTCATGTATCTAAATATGAGTTGTGATAAATGGATTGTAATAGATAATGCTTATTAGATATGATAATTCACTACAATCATGTAAAATTTGGATACACCCTGAAATTGACTTTGGAACATGTGATAGGATAGATTCCAAGTTTTAAAGATTAGCAAATTTATTCCGACATGTGAATTCTAGGTTCCAATAGAACCTGAACGGAACCTAAAGCTGCTCACCGCTACTAATCACATGCCATCTTTCTCGCCTTGACCAAGGGCATCTTGGTCTACGACCTTTTTCTTTAGTTTTTTTCCTTCTCCTTTCTCTTTCTCTGACTCCTTTATCTCTTTTGCTCCTTCCTGCCGCGCACTGAGCTCCTTATGCCCGAACCAGCTGAGAGTGATGAAAATGTCATTTTGATCTGAGTCGTCCACTACCTGAGGAGTAGTCAAACAACACAACCCACCCAATGCGATGACCTCCACCCATCTCAGCCAATACAGAAGGTGCGTGGAAATTATGCAGGGCTGTAGCTTTATTCAAGTTCTTGTCATCCAACGGGTCCAATATCCTTCACGCTAATCGAACCGCTGTGATGCATGCTGCATGGTAAGGACAATTATTGCACGCGTAATTGCCGCAGCATTATGCGGAAGGTGCCTTGACTTGCTTAGAAAGAGACCAACGACCAATCTCACCTGCTCCGGATGCAGAGAGCTGAAAAAGACAACGACAAATGTGTAATACGACATTTCCGGATTTGCAGGGAATTGTGGAGTGGTGTTAGACAGGAGTCAATGGTCCGAGAAACGAGGCGTCGCGCGAATTGGTGAAGAAACTCCAGATTCAACCTGCACGAGTTGAAGCCCTTTCTCAGTTCAACCACTCCCGGGATTGAATTTCGATGGTATTTATTCTCAAAGAGACAGTGCCCGCAGTATGCTCGAATATATTAATTGCCATGCTTGGGTCTCGAGCACCTTAGATGAGCTCGAGGGTTTTGGCGCCGAGCTTGCTGATGAAAACGACTTCATCGACAGCCCAAGCCGTCGAATGTTACATCCTTGTATTCGAAAAGCATGATCTTTCTGTTCTTTCTTTTCTTTTTCAAACATACTTATATCAAATCAGTATAGGGCTGTTTGGTTTGATTTCGAAGTGGGGCATTTTCTTATTTACTTGCTCGTGAGAATTGATGCGCGAATGGAAACTTTTCTCGCGGTCTTGTATAATCATCCGGTATCTACAAGACAATCGCTCCAGGTTTTTTACGAGCTAACGATTTGGTTATACTTGTTGTCTAGGGTTAAAGCAAAGCAGACTGAAGAGTTGGCACAGAACAGGGGACGGCAATATGTGCTGATGTTGAACAGCAAAACCGTTTTCTAAAAACTAGAAAATGTAACGCCCAAAATAATTCTCTCACGGCTAGGTTTCTTATGTGCCTAAAGATTATCTAATCATCACCCTTCATCCAAGTCAGTGTTATCTCTCTCTTAAATTAATTATTTTAAAACATTCAACATAAATTCAACATTGGCAAATATCAAAAGATTAAGGATTAAATTGACTAAGTTAAAAAGATTAGAACTGATTTGACATATTTACAATAAGTTTAGAACTTTTTTGAGTACATGATTTTCCCCATGTTTTTGACTTACCATTATGAGTCGTATGATATGCCAACTCGCGTACATGGTTAAATTAAGGTTGACAATTTCGTATATTAGTTAGTAATTTAACAAATTGGCAAGCCACCAATATAAATGTTGGTAAGCTATTAATATAGTTGGATATTTTGGAAGTATAAGTAGATCTTGTTATTATTTAAAACCAAGCAATATAAAAAGTTGATAAGTAAATAAAAATAGTTGAAATATTAACATGATAAATATTGGTTAATTTGTCAGATTAGAGTGGGTAATTTGGTGTATAAGTTAGTAGCTTTAATGACTGGTGAGCAAAATAATAAACAAATAGGGATAGATTATTAACACAAAGGTAATTTTAGATAAATGTTAACACTTGTCAAAACTTACTGGTAAATCACAAACGTGTGAGAGGCCAAGCAATTTGCTAGTAATTTTTTTTTTGTCATTTTTATTTTTTTTTTATCTAATGACTACACGACTACACACACACACACACACACACACACACACACACACACACAATCAGTGTAAATCGGAGATACCCTTTTTGATCAATCAAATATTCTTTCACTAAAATTGAAATAATCAATAGCTCTTTAAAATTAATTAAGGTAAATTGTTTCTATTAAATTACATTAAGTCTATGTTTTTTTCCAACTACATTATTATTGCTAGAAATGAACGAGCGAAAAAGGAAAACACAATATAAACATTCTATGTGCTGGGTTAATGACAAAACATGAAAAATCATGCATGAAGACCTCATTTGGTTCTCGTAAAATATGTTCCAAGAAAATATTTTCTTCATTTTCCGACATTTAAATTATTTAGAAAAATGAGTCAACAGAAAATTTATATTTAAATTCTGAAAAATTATTTGCTCTTATAAAAAATCAAAAATCATTTTCCAAAATAAGATTGGATGTCAGTGCTCGGATTAGAAACTTTGTACTTGAGCATAGAATCCCCAAAGCATGATTACAGGACCTTGGGCAACCGACTCAAGTCTAAAGCTCGATTAGGTCCATAAGGGTCCATCAAGGCCAATTATAGGTCCACAAAGACCACTTGTAGGAACTTGTTGCCCGTCCTAGGTCCATCAAGGCCAAGCCACAGGCCCCAATGCCCGTGCCTCGTCCATCGAGGCTGGGCTTAAGTCCCTAACCGTCAAGCCCGGGTTCATCGAGATCGAGCACGGGTCCATCAAGGCTGGGGCCAAGAACCCAATGCCCATGCTTAGGTCCTCCTAGGTCCATTGAGGCAAGGCTTGGGACCTCGATGCTTGTGTACAAGTTCCAAGGGCCACGGGCTAATGTCCATTGAGGCCAAGCCTTGGTGTTCCATGGGTCTAATCAATGTATGACTTGGGAACTTGATACCCATGCTTGAGTCCCCCTTAGGTACAGGGCTAAGACCCAGTGCCCATGCTTGAGTTCATCAATGGCATGCCCAAGACCTAAGTGCCCTTTTTGATTCCCCAGTGCTTACATCCAAGTCCATCAAAATCAAGCCCAGGACTTTGATGCATGTGCCTGGGTCTATCGAGGTTGATCTTGGGACCCCAATGCCTATGCTCAAATTGCTAGCACCCGCACCCTAGTCCATCAAGGTTGAGTCTCGAAACTCAGTGTTTGAGATCAAGTCCCTAGTGCCCCAGACTGGGTCCCCAATCTCGGGCCTTCGATGCCCACGCTTGGGTCCATCGAGGTTGATCTTGGGACCCCAATGCCTATACAAAAATTGCTAGCACCTGCATTCGAATCCATCAAGGTTGAGTCTTGGAACTCAGTGCTTGAGATCGAGTCCCCAATGACCGAGATTGGGTCCTTAGCACCTGACTCTAGGTCCATTAAGGTCGAGCCCTTGATCCTAGTGCCCACGCTCAGGCCTCTAACCGGGTTGGGACTTTGGTGCCCTTGCTCAAGCCACTCCTAGGCTGGGGGTCCTTAGTGCTTGTGCCCACATCTATGGAGATTTGGTCCTGGCGCCCCTGCCTAGGTCCATCGAGATGGGGTACTTGAGTCTTAGGCTAGGGCATTGGGTTCTCATGCTTGGCTTTTGTGGACCCAAGACTCAAATGCCCGTGTTTGGGTCCAATGCCTTGGTTGAGGTCCATTGATCTGAAGATTAGGACTTCGATGCACGTGTCTAGTTTTTTTGACTATTTATATGTAAGAAACTAGTATTTCGAATAATATATGTCTATTTAGAAAAATGAAACGACAAAAAATAGATAAGAGCAAGGAATAGTCGACTGACTAAGGAGTGGTCAAACGACATGAACCACCCACTGCTCTGATCTCGACCGTTTCTCAGCTTATGCACAAGGTGCGTGGAACCCATGCTGGGGCTTTGATTTATAAAGTTGTCGCCATCCAACGGTCCAAGGGCGATGCATGGTGCATGCTGCACAGTATGGACAATCATTACCTTCTCTATTAATAAGAAAGTATACAAGAAAACTAACGACAGATAGTCATTTGCTCCTGGTGCTAACGCGCGCGAGCCAACGACAAAAACATATCGATCGTCGGATCATATGGTATTTTGTTAGTAATCTACAGGAGGAAAGAGAGGTGCCACTCGAAGATGCCTTGTTGCGTAGTGTACTCTCTACATACAGACAAAAAGTCATTAGAAAAACGTTTCCATTGGTGACATTCTTCGATGTCGTTCTTAGAGATTTCATCCTTCCATTGATTAAAGTAATATTATGCCACTTTCACAAGAAACTCCACATGAAAGAGACTTTTTAACTCTCTCTCTCTCTCTCTCTCTCTCTCTCTCTCTCTCTCTCTCTCTCATTTTTGTTAATCTCAAAACGACAATGACATCTTTTACATTAAAGTAAGAAAAATCGTTTTATGTTTTAACACAGAAGGAGGATAATTTTTGGCGTTGTAGCAGTAAGCGTCAGGATCCTGTGCAAGTTTTGTTAATCTTTTATCATTTTTATCTATTATAATGGATGGTTATGAAATCTGGATACTAGGTGAAACTTGGAAATCCATTTCTACTCATTTCAAGGAATAATATTTCCATGAGGAATCAAAATCCAAGTTTAAATTTTTCTTCAAACATGAAAAATCAAGGAATCAGAATCTTATTTGTTGAATAATCCGATTCCACACTAGGCTAAAACCAGGCAAATCAAATTTAATAGCCACTGAGGCCTACGTGATGCTGTGGTGAAATTTAAATTTTCTATGTACCCCACACTTTAGCCAACAGACTAATTCAATATCACTATTTTTTTGGTCATAAAATACACTTTCATTTAAAATTTAAATTTAGAGTAAATTTCATTGTATGAGACAATAACAAATAACAATGATTTACATATGCATTGTGTTAGTCAATGAAAGACGAAAGTTCACATATAAAGTCAAATCACAAATGATACACTCAAATAAGAAGAATTTGTCATGTATGACAAAAAAAAATCAACTAATTTTGTAAGACTAATTAACTGTTTATCAACAATTCAATCAAGAAAAACAACTTTCTTTATCTGACATTCCTTTTAGCCTTCGTTTGATAAGGCGAACTAATTTTATAAATATAAAAAAAACCAACTCTATATAGAAATAGTAATTCGTGTAAGAGAAAGAGAAAAAGAAAAAAAGAAAAGAAAGAAGAGAAAAGGAAAAAGTAAAGAAGGAAAAGAAAAGAAAAGAAAATTATTCAAAATATTCAAAATATTTAATTATTATTATGAATTGTCCACATTAATGCTGACTACATTATATAGGAGGGTCAGTGTTCACATCAATAATTTTCCATCCAAAATTAGCCTAATGGATTCAATTAGTAAAACGTGAAAATATTAAAGACTCAATTAAAATAATTAAAATGTTTATAATTAAATTGGCAAAAGTATAATAGATTTTGGATTTTTTTAGACAATCTCTCCAAAATGATTGGAATATGATTGGAATCCAGGGATTTTTGCAAGTGCATCCAAATACATGATAGTATACAATGGTTGACTTTTAGCTTAGAGGGAGTTTTTTCTTTAGTAAAACATCTTAGATGCATTCCATTGATACCATCTAACACTAACATCTTTTTGCCTATAGGGATTTAGATGCTTTTATTGCACGCCATGTCTTGCAATTTATATGTGTAATGCCATACACTTATGAAAAAGTATATTGGTAATATATATCATATGCAATCACCAACCATTAACAAGCAATTTTATCACCAAGAATTATAATCTTTGTGGGTCCAAGTAAATCCATCTGTGGAACGTTATGGGACAAACATGAAGTCTTGAATCTCTTACCCAAGGTACATGTCTAACGGATGCCATTCTTTTAAATCAAATCTGTGTCAGTCCTCGCTTGAGATCCTTATCTTATAGCTCGAATATTTGTGTCCAACTTGTGCACGATCAAGCTTCCCATGCCGAATTCAGCAATCATCTTCTATAGATGCTAGGCAGTGTGCTTCCGAAGAAGTACAGGACACACATGATAACAATTCCATTTCTTTATTTTTATTTAATTTTTTAAATGTGTTCTTGGGATTAGTTTGGAACAAAATCCATCTAATAACATAATTTTATTTTTCAATTTCTAAAACAAACTTTTATCCATAAATAAATTTGGAACAAAAATCAAAAGTTAAAATTTTTAGTTTTTTATTTCTAGAAAAAAAAATGAGAAACAAAAACTCTTCTTATCGTTTACTCGTCACCGCCCGTTACCCACACGGCAGTTGCCAGCCACTTGTTATCAAACGCCCACCGTTGGTCGCCCATCGCCTGCCACCTCCCACCGTCACTCAAGAGGAAAAATTTTGGTGTTATTATCAAATGAATTTATATTGTAGGAATATAAATTTTGTATCATTATCAAACAACTATTTTTGTTCAGAAATTCATCCAAGAAATAGAAACAAAAAAATCAATTTATAGTCAGAAATTGATTTCTGGAATAAAATTGTTATCATTCATGCTCTCAATATTTTCTAACAGTAAGCAAATGGAAGGTTACATGCCATTTTTTATTGACGATCTTTTCGCCAAAAACTTGATAATGAATGGTGTCACACCCCTATCCCACCTCTGGCATGAGAGCATGACCCAACGGGTTAATATCAACGCCCCAGGCAACGTCAAACGTCCCAAAAGTCTTTTATCTTTAGTTAAGCCCATGCGGAAGCGATCAATAACAATCCCTGTACAAACAAACATGGAAGCCGGGCAAGACATATGCAAATCAAGCAAATAAAAACAACATATACATATACATATTGCCACATCAAAAGTTGTTTTGATTACATGTCCATCCTAGTCCTGGACTACTTATTTTTGTTTCCATACATAGTTAATCAAAAGGCTGGGGTAGCCTACCTCCTTTACCGAGTTGCTCCCAAAAGTGGCCCTCATGCTAGGTTCATTCCCTTCTTGGACCCTGGTTCACCCATCACACACTTGAAATGGTTAGAACAACAAGAGTGAGTCGATGATTCAATAAGTAGAAATCCCTAATTCTCCCATAGGAGGACATCTTGCTGTCGATCGTCGGATACAAGGTCAGCACCCACTTGTCGATGGCAAATCAATAGCCAGGTTCATGCCTTGCCTTGTTTATGCATATAAGAGGCTCTCAACCATTTACGTACTTTCAAGAATCAAAGACAAAGAGTTTGTGTATATGAACAAGCTTTCCAAAGATCCGTGACTTATTATCATTTTGGTTATAAAATGGGATGCTCACATCTCATGAAACTCATTCAAGCACTAAGTGGCCCAATTCAAATATATGCTCAAATTGATGCAATGACTTAACAATACATATCAAACAAACCCGGCTTTTGCAAGCATCATACATATATCAATCATGGACCACACGTGGAATTTTATTTTTCTTTTTCAATATCATATTAGTCGAAATTAATCAACTCTTCCGGTAACAACCAGGCATTGGTCTCCCCCTTGGCAACCGGCATCATCCCAATCTCATTATCAGGATGGCATCTAGGGCAACCCCAAGGCATCGGCCTCACTCGAGTCGGCATCGTCCACGATCTCAATATCGAGATGGCATCCGGTGCTTTACCCTAGGCAATGTCCAGGCATCTCCCAACGTCGGCATATAAATCCATTGTGTGTCCATGCATTTCAAGTATCAATCGATTCATTTTATGTTTAAACTTTTAGCTGAATGAAAGGCCCAAAGGCGTATCATTCAAAGTGAACTAAAGAATGACTCTTGTGTTTTATTAAATCAAACTCACACCGGATGTGATTCGGGCTCATGACCTTGACTTGGAACCATTTGCTCAGGCTTTAACGTTGTCCATAGTCACCGAGACATTTTCTCGACATCCGGGTGTGCTCAATACTCATGTGTGATCATGAACTTACTTAATGCAACAACAAATAATAGAAACACAACAGCATAACAATACAAAGCCAAGACAAGCAAATGATGACATGATCCCAAAATCGATAAGCATAACACATTGTCCTATCAAAGAGTTAGGAAAGTCTACTTACTACTTTTTAGGCCTAGCTCTAAGATGCTTCTTTGGTGGTTGGTCGGCATCTAGGGTGACTTGAAAGAGAAGAGTGTGAAAGAGAAGGGAGGAAGGGAGAGGAAAAGAGAGAAAGGCTAAGCCTTAAAATGTGAGGATGGCTTATCCTATTTATAGGATCATCCTCTTAGATTTTTATACAAACTCGTGATTACACATAAATGACGAGTTGGCCTACCTATCTTCTCGAGTTGGTGCCTAGGTCCTTTGTTATTGGCTTATGATTGGTCTACCTATTTGCTTGTCCTCCAAGGCTCACTCTAGGTTCATTATTCCCAATGGCACCTAAGGGACACATAAGCCCCTTTAATGCCTAATATCTTCTTCTAATTGGTTGATCCTTACCTTGTTCATCAATGCTATATTTTAGGGTCATCCTACCCTAAGATTTACCTAAGATTTGGTTATCAAGAAACTTGGACTTTAGACAACTTGTTCTCCAAGTCAACCACAAGAGAGTGTGATTCATTAAACTCATTAATTAGTTAGCTTCCAAAAGTATTTAATACATTCTTATCTTCAAGCCAAGAAGACTCTAGATTGGCTTCTTCCTCTATTTTGGCATGTAGCTCCCTTCCCCTCTAAGTTGAGCGTGTGGTTCTCCATTTTAAGGCAAAACAATTTTGAGTAACTTTCTAAATCAATACCATTACCTTACCAAACGGACTCAAAAAATTATAATTTTAATATGTTGTAAAGAAGACCATAGAAAACATTTTTTATGAATGAATCCAAGCCAAATTCGTTTTGTGGAAAGAGCAACAATTCATTGAATATGACCCAAAAATTCATCCATCGAGCAGATTCAATGGTCAAAGAGAGAGACTCATTTCGAAATCTAAATATTCACAAAACTCTTTGAAATTTTAATATGTTGTAGATATAGATGTCATTTAAAAATTTTATGAAGGAATCATGTCCAAATTCTAAAGGGAAGATTTTATAAAAATTCGAGGAAGCAACTTAGTTTCCATTTTCACTATACTGGGTCGGTTCTATACGGTAATTGATTGGGCCTTCTTCCTAACCATTTCATCTCAGAAAAATATGATATTTAAGAGCGTTATAGATCAAGATATTTTGAACAAGTTTCATGAAGAAAGATTCTCCAAATTTGTAACATAAAAAACTCTGTAAAATTGGCAAATAACAAAGGTCCAAAAATTTCGAAAATTAAATGAGGTAAGTTCTAGTTCAAAAGATGAGTGTTCTCACTTGGCCTTGAATCAATGGTCATCCATGACTGTACAATCTTATCTCCCAAGATCCTAAGTAGGCTCTATACTAGCTTGGACACTTGTATTGATTATTTATTGGCTAACGTCCAAAAAGATAAGGTAGACTTGTTTTGGTCCAAAGTTGGATTTGTCTTGACCTTCTCCTCTTTCTCTACATGTGACCTCTCCTTTGTAGATTCCAAAGTTTACCTTTCACACTTACATCCTAGGATATTAAAGATATCTTTTTCCTCACTTTATTTAATACGTTCACATTTGTTCACACTTATTCATACTTGTTCACATTTGTTCACACTTATTTTCTAGGAAGGTTTGACTAACCTAAGGTCTATCTTAGCCTCCTAATTGGGACCAAAATAAAGGTTGAAATCGAGGATGTTACAATTATTCCCTCTAAAAAAAAATTGTCCTCAAAATTTAAATACGTACTTGGCTCAAATAGGTGTAGATATGACTATCTCATACTTTCTTCACTCTCCCAGGTCGCTTCTTCTACTCCATGGTGTTACCATATTACTTTAACTAAAGAAATGACCTTATTTCTCAAAACTTGTTCATTTCAATCCACGATCCACATAAGCACTTTGTCATCTACTTCAATTTCCTCAAAGTTTAGCACGTGTGCTGGATCAGGTGCATACTTTCTTAATATTCAAACATGGAAAATATTGTGGACTTGAGCAAACGTTGGTGGCAAAGCCAACCAGTAGGCCAACTTCCCTACCCATTCTAGTATCTCAAAAGGTCCTATAAATCTAGGACTCAATTTTCCTTTCCTACCAAAACAAGACATACCTTTCATGGGCGATATCTTAAGAAAAACATGATCGCCAACCTGAAATTCTAAGGGTTTCCGCCTATTATCAGCATAATTCTTTTGACGACTTTAGGCGCTCTCATTCTATCTCGAATTGTCTGAACAACGTCTATAGTAAGTTGAACTAGCTCTAGACCAGTGATCTTCTTTTCCCCAACTTCATCCCAGTACACTGAGGTCCTGCAAGTCCGACCATAGAGTGCTTCGAATGGTGCCATACCGATACTTTGTTGGTAACTATTGTTATATGCAAACTCAATGAGATGTAAATGCGCATTCTAGCTTCCTTTGAAATCTATAACACATGCTCAAAGCATGTCTTCTAAAGTCTGGATAGTTCTTTCAGTTTGGCCATCCATTTGTGGATGATAAGCGGTGCTATACTGTAATTTCATTCCAAACTTCTCCAAAATATGGCAGTAAATTAAATTCCAATTGAAATGAAATCTTTAGGAGAATCCCGATCTGAAATAATAGTCATTGGCACCCCATGCAAGTGAACTATTTTCCATACATATAACTCGGCATATTCTAGTTAGAAATTCTTCCGCACTGCTAGAAAATGAGCGGACTTTGTAAATCTATCAATTATCACCCAAATGAAATTGTTCCCTCTCTGATTTCTCAATAGACCCAGAATGAAATCTATGGTGATATGTTTCCATTTCCATTCCGGAATTTCCAATGGTTGTAATAGTCCTCCCGGCTTACAATATTGCGCTTTTATTTATTGACAAGTCAAACATTTTGCCACGTGCTTAGTGATATCTGACTTCATGCCATTCCACCAATAATGTTGCCGAAGATTCTGATACATCTTTGTGTTATCGGGATGTATGTTGTATTGATTGTGGTGAGCTTCAGAAAGAATTTCTTCTTTTAATTCTAAATCAATGGGCACACATAATCGCCCACGGAATTTCAATATCCCATCATCTGTGACATGAAAATCCGATCTCCTCTTTTCTGCAACTTCTTTTACGATCTTCTAGATTTTCGTATCCATCTGCTATAACGTTTTAAATCTTTAATGATACCTCTGACTCAATCCGAAGAGTAGCCCATAAGCTCAATAGATAGCCAATCTCAAGACTCCAGATCACGAATTCCTTCAAGCAATTTCCATTCTTGGACCATCAATTGTGTAATAGTGGATTTCCAACTAAGAGTGTTGACAACTTGGTTTGCCTTGCCAAGATGGTACAATATTTCACAATCATAATCCTTCAGGAGTTCCATCCAGCGCCTTTGTCGCATATTTAACTCATTTTGAGAAAATAAGTACTTCAAACTCTGATGATCCATGTAAATCACAAACTTCTCACCATAAAGATAGTGTCTCCATATCTTCAGGGCAAATATAATTGCAACCAATTCCAAATCATGGGTTGGATAATTAAGTTTGTAGAGCCTCAATTGTCTCGATGCATAAGCCACTACTTTCCCATGTTGCATTAGTACACATCCTAGCCCCTTATGAGAGGCATCACTATATATTTCAAAACCTCCTGGTCTAGAAGGTATCGTCAAGACAAGAGTAGTAGTGAGTTTCCACTTAAGTTCCTAGAAACTCTGTTCACATTTGTCTGTCCACTCAAATTTTACATCATTTCGCAACAGTTGTGTTAGATGGGTAGCTATACAATAAAATCTTTCCACGAATCTTTTCTATGGCTCGCTAGGCCGAGAAAACTCCGAACCTTTGTGATTGTGGTTGGCCTTGGCCAATTCAATACTACTTCCACCTTGGCTAGGTCCACCGAAATCCCATCACCAGATATCATGTGACCAAGAAATACCACATGGTCGAGCTTGAATTCGCACTTGCTGAATTTGGCATAAAGTGCGTGCTCTAGAGGGTTTGTAGCGCCATTTTTAAATGTTGTTCATGTTCTTCTAGGTTTTGAGAATACACGGGAATATCATCAATAAATACTATAACAAAGCGGTCCAAATATTACTTGAAAACTCTATTCATCAAGTCCATGAATGCCGCTAGTGCATTTGTCAAATAGAATGGCATCACGGTGAACTCATAGTGTCTGTATCGTGTCCAAAAATTGTCTTTGGAACATCCTCATTCTTGATTCTGAGTTGATGATATCCCAATCACAAATCTATCTTCGAAAATATGGATGCCCCTTGAAGCTGGTCGAACAGATCATTGATTCTCGGCAAAGGGTATTTGTTTTTAATGGTGACCCCGTTAAGTTGCCGATGGTTGATACAGAGACGTAAAGTTCCATCCTTCTTTTTCACAAATAAAACCGGTGCACCCCATGGTGAAGCACTTGGACGAATGAACCATTTATCTAATAATTCTTGGAGTTGTACTTTTAACTCCTTAGAGATGGGCTCTGTTCCTGGAATTAATTCAATAGCAAACTCCACCTCTCTTTCTAGAGGTAGTCCCGATAACTCCTTTGGTAAGACATCAGGAAATTCCTGTACTACCAAGATATCTTCTAATTTCGGTTCTTCTTTGGACACATCCATCACTATTGCCAAGTATCCTTAGCAACCTTCCTCAAGAAGTCGAGTGGCTTTTAATGCAGAAATTAAGAACATGGAGGGTCCTCCTCCATTTCCTATAAACTTATAGTTAGGACGCTCGGGTGGATTAAATTGGATTGTTTTACCATAACAATCCCCATGAGCTCGTTGTTTAATGAGCCAATTTATCTCAATGATAATGTCGAAGTCATACATAGCCAATGTGACTAGGTCTATAATTTCTTCCTGACCACCTATACCCATTTTACACCCTCGACATCCAAAGGTGGACAACATTTCATTTCTCATTGGAGTGGAAACATTGAGTACAACTTCTAACGATTCATATTTCAATCCAACTAACCGCATAAAACGTTCCGCAACAAATGAACAAGAAGCTCCAGTATCAAACAATGCATATGCCGCATGGTTCTGTAGAGAAATCGTACCTATGATAACGATGTGTGAATTCTCGATCCTTTCCTGATTCATCACGTACAATCTTCCTAGAGCTGATGGACAATTAGAATTGTCCAAAGGTGTAACCCTCATTGGTGGCAATTGCGGCTGCTACTGCTATATTCATTGTCGCTACAGACAATTTCTAAGGAGGTGGCCTTAAGGAGGTGGCTCTACTAGCCACATCCGAAGCAAGCTCATGTCCTTACATAATAGGGAGCATTCCCATGACATTTTCGACAAATGCGGCATCCATCTTTTGAAGAAAAAGGGAGCTTTTGATTACGATTCATCTTATTAGGAACAAAGAAAGATTTGTCTCCCATCATCGACCACTTACTTGAACGTTGGTTCCCACTTCTCAAGGCAGGATAATAAGGTCGATTCATCGCTCGTTCCATGGTGTCCTTCTCAATTAACTAAGCCCTTTCATATAGCTCACCATAATCTTTAAGATTTAATGGCACAAGTTGGCTTTGTATTTCAGGCTTTAATCCATCTCGAAATCACATAGCTCTATCTACAAGATGCTCAACCAATCAAGAAGCGTACTTGGACAGTTCAGAGAACTTTGCCTCGTACTAGTCAACCGTCATATTATTCAGGCGGAGTTGCAGAAATTCTTCCATCTTTTGGTCACGGGCACACTCCAAGAAATATTTGCCATTAAATGCTTCCACAAGAGCATTCCAGGAAATAGTTGCACCATCAGGGAATATCCTCCCCTAAGTTGCCTTCCACCAATGGCTAACATTGCCTTGTAGTTGTTACACCACCAATGTAACTTTGTCCTCATCAGAGCATTTCAGTAGTGTAAATATCTTTTCTACTTCATTGATCCATGATGTTGCTTCCTCAAGATCTCCAGTTTCAGCAAATTTTAATGGCTTAAGTTTTAGAACTGTTCAACTAGTCCTTGCATCGGTCGATCACCATTCCCATTACCATTAGCCTGTTGTTGTGCCTGTTGTTCCATTAAACCTCCTATGGTCACAAGGGCTTGTAGTATTCCATCGAGTCAGGAATCTTGCTTCGACTTTCCTTTAGAATTTAGAAGTCGACCGGTCTTGAGCACTCATGGTGTTCTACTAGATTTATAAAGAATACCTATGCAAAAGAATGAGCACGTCTATAGCAATACCAAAGGGAGATGGGTTAAGGTTAGCAAAAACAAATCACTCAAGCGAATACATGCATACTATTTTTTTTCCTAACTAACTAACTAACCCAACTCCCAATGCACCTTATCACTCCATGTACTTAACCCCGCTCCGATACCAAAAATATGATGTCACACCCCCATCCCACCTCTGGCAAGAGAGCATGACCCAACGGGTTAACATTGACGCCCCAAGCAACGTCAAACATCTCGAAAGTCTTTTATCTTTAGTTAAGCACATCGAAAGCGATCAATAATAATCCCCATACAAATAAACATGGAAGCCGGGCAAGACATATGCAAGTCAAGCAAATAAAAGCAACATATACATATACATATTCCCACATCAAAATTTTTTTGATTACATGCCCATCCTAGTCCTAGACTACTTATTTTTGTTTTCATACATAGTCGATCAAAAGGTTGGGGTAGCCTACCTCCTCTACCGAGTTGCTCCCAAAAGCGGCCCCCAAGCTAGGTTCATTCCCTTCTTGGACCTTGATTCACCCATCACACATTTGAAATGGTTAGAACAACAAGAGTGAGTGATTCAATAAGTAGAAATCTCTAATTCTCCTATAGGAGGACATCTTGCCGTCAATCGTCGGATACAAGGTCAGCACCCACTTGTCGATGGCAAATCAATAGCAAGGTTCGTGTCTTGCCTTGCTTATGCATATAAAATGCTCTCAATTGTCTAGGTAGTTTCAAGAATCAAAGACAAAGAATTAGTGCATATGAACAAGTTTTCCAAAGATCCGTGGCTTATTATCATTTCGGTCATAAAAAGGGATGCTCGCATCTCATGAAACTCATTTAAGCACTAAGTGACCCAATTCAAATATATGCTCAAATTAATGCAATAACTTAACAATACATATCAAACAAACCCAGCTTTTGCAAGCATCACATATGTATCAATCATGGACCACACGTGGACTTTCGTTTTTCTTTTTTAGTATCATATTAGTCAAAATTAATCGACTCTTTCGGTAACAACAGGCATCGGTCCCTCCCTTGGCAACCAGCATCATCCCGATCTCATTATCATGAGGCATCCAAGCGACCCTCAAGCATCAGCCTCACCCAAGTTGGCATCATCCACGATCTCAATATCGGGACGGCATCCAAGGCTTTACCCTAGGCAACAACCCGGCATCCCCTAGCGACAACATATAAGTCCATTGCGTGTCCATGCATTTCAAGCATCAATCGATTCATTTTATGTTTAAACTTTTAAACGAATGAAAGGCCTAAAGGTGTACCATGCAAAGTGAACTAATGAACGACTCTTGTGTTTTATTAAATCAAACTCATGCTGAATGTGATTTGGGCTCGTGACCTTGACTTGGAACCATTTGCTTAGGTTTTAGCATTATCCATAGTCATTGAGACCTTTCCTTCAACATCTGGGTGTGCTCAACACTTATGCGGGATCATGGACTTACTTAATGCAACAACAAGCAATAGAAACACAACAAGCATAACAATACAAAGCTAAGACAAGCAAACGATGATATGATCCTAAAATCGATAAGCGTAACACATCGCCCTATTGAAGAGTTAGGAAAATCTACTTACTAACTTTTAGGCCTAGCTCTAAAATGCTTCTTTGATGGTTGGTCGGCGTCTAGGGCAACTTAAAAGAGAAGACCATGCAAGAGAAGGGAGGAAGGGAGAGGAAAAGAGAGAAAGGCTAAGCCTTAAAATGTGAGGATGGCTTATCATATTTATAGGTTTCCTCCTATTAGATTTTTATGCAAACTCATGATTACAAAGAAATGACGAGTTGGCCTACCTATCTTCTCGAGTTGGCACCTAGGTCCTTTGGTATTGGCTTATAATTGGTCTACCTAATTGTTTGTCCTCCAAGGCTCACTTTAGGCTAATTATTACCAATGGCACCTAAGGGACACATAAGCCCCTTTAATGCCTAATGTCTTCTTCTAATTGGTTTGTCATTGTTTTGTTCATCAAGGCCACATTTTAGGGTCATCATACCCTAAGATTTACCTAAGATTTGGTTATCAAGAAACTTGAACTTTAGACAACTTGTTCTCTAAGTCAACCACATGAGAATGTGACTAATTAAGCTCAATAATTAGCTAGCTTCCAAAAGCATTTAAGATATTATTATCTTCAAGCCAAGAAGATTTTAGATTGGCTTCTTCCTCTAGTTAGGCGTGCAGCTCCCTTACCCTCCAAGTTGGGCATGTGGTTCTCCATTCTAAGGCAAAAATAATTTTGAGCAAATTTTGAAATTAGTATCATTACCTTATCAAAATGACTCAAAAAATTATATAATTTTAATATGTTGTAAAAAAGACCTTAGGAAACATTTTTCATGAAGGAATTCAAGCCAAATTCATTCTGTGGAAAGAGAAATAATTCATTGAATATAACCCAAAAATTCATCCATGAGCAGATTCAACGGTCAGAGAGAGAGAGAGAGAGACTCCTTTCGAAATCTAAATCTTCACAAAAATCTTTGAAATTTTAATATGTTATAATTATGGATGTCATTCAAAATTTTATGAAGGAAGCATGTCAAAATTCTAAAAGGAAGATTTTATAAAAATTCAAGAAAACAACTTGGTTACCATTTTCAATATACTGGGCAGGTTTTATACGATAATTGATTGGGCCTTCGTCCTAATCATTTCACCTCAGAAAAATATGACATTTAAGAATGTTATAGATCAAGATGTTTAAACAACTTTCATGAATAAAAGCTTCTCCAAGTTCATAACATAAAAAGCTCTGTAAAATTGGCAAATAACAAAGGTCTAGAAATTTTGAAAATTAAATAAAGTAAGTTCTAGTTCAGTATAGGAGTGTTCTCACTTGGCATTGAATCAAGGGTCATCCATGACTGTACAATCTTATCTCCCAAGATCCTAAGTAGGCTCTATACTAGCTTCGGACACTTGTCTTAATTATTTTTTGGCTAATGTCCAAAAGAGATAAAGTAGACTTGTCTTGATCCAAAGTTGGATTTGTCTTGACCTTCTCCTCTCTCTCTCTCTCTCTTCTCTCTCTCTCTCCATGTGACCTCTGCTTTGTAGGTTCCAAAGTATACCATTTACACTTAGATCCTAAGATATTAAAAATATATTTTCCCCACTTTATTTAATACGTTCACATTTGTTCACACTTGTTCACATTTGTCCATACTTATTTTCTAAGAAGGTTTGACTAACCTAAGGCCTATCTTAACTTCCTAGTTGGGAACAAAATAAGAGTCGAAATCAAAGATGTTACAAATGGTACTAGGGTAAGGCCATTTTTCTAGTCTATAAGGCCAGGGATGCAGATTTAATTTTCACTCCATTCCATTTGGACAGTCTAGGATCGTAATATTGCACTAAATTGAACATTTATGTAGTTTACCCCATCATTTAAATATCTATTTACATACTACTCGGGACTAAATCGTGAATGACACTTCGAAAATACTAACATCACCGAAATTCGAAAGTGACATGAAATCGAAATGAACGAGCGCGTGCACGATCGCCATGTGTCATGCTATAATGCTAACGATGTCAACGGGAACTGTTGAATGTAAATATCTTATCCGAAACATGCAAAGTTAGAATTCTCCAATCAGATCCGACCATTACTCTTTCACTAGGGCGGCAAGAGGGGGCACTCTGCTGACTTAAGCCTCTGGATAAGGTCCTTTTCATATTTTATTGAGAGAGAGAGAGAGAGGAGAGCACGCCTAACTTTGAATATCTAGAAAGATTTGACATTGGCTCATGACCAATCCGCATCGCCTTCGGGTGCGGCAGCCTTACACTCAGAGACGTATACTGCCATTATTTATACCAGTTATGACAGGTAAACGTCTCATGTGACATCGAGAGGAGGACCACACGACTCCGATGCCGAGCAAGTCTGACAAGATCGTGCGGGAGGCTCAACATGCCAATACAAGATCAAAGCAACGCCTCCCGATACGTCCAAACCCCCTAATCTCGATCCTCATTTAGGCTAAGCCTAGCTGATTACGTCAACGAGATTCGTTGTTTCTTCTTGATGCGTGGTATGAAAACGATTATTAATCAAACTTTCTTGCATAACTTGAACCACTTCGTTATTGGAGAATGTGTTTTTGGTATGCACATAGAAATATGTCGCAATAAGAATTCAATTATATGATTATTTATAAATTGCAAATTTAAGGAGTATTTCGATTTTAAGCTTGAATCTAAAAGTTTTATATAATGTGAATGCCTTCTGTTAAGATATATGAGAACAATACTATAAAGCAAAATGCTCAAAATCATATCAAATATAGTTAAGATAGTCGTCAACTAATTTAAGAATATAATTTACTTTAAAAATTATACATAATCTTTTTATCGTCTTACTATCATTATGTTTCTTTTCTTAAACTAATTTACATCTCTAAACAATTTATCCCCAGAAGTGCATTTCTTATCTTCTCCACACACTATGACAACCTTTTCTTTTTCTTTTTCTATCACAAACATACACACACACCCAAATACATAATTAATCACTTGACTTTTCAATTTTTCAAATGGTAAGTTTTCATTTTAAAATCATCAAAAGTTCACGTAGGATCACTAAAATTTGATTGATCAAATATCTTGACTTAGAAATCAACCCATTTAAATACATAATTAATCACTTAGTTCCTCTCATCCCACCTAGGTCCATGGGTTGCCTGTGCCAGAGGCGGGGTATTGGGGTCTTAGGCCAGGGCATTGGATTCTTGTATGCAGCCTTCATTGACCCAAGACTCAAATGCCTGTGCTCAGGTCCCCAATGCCTTGGTCAAGGTCCATCAATGTTAGATTGGGACTTCGATGCTCGTGTCTAGTTTTCTCATTACTCATTTATAAGTTATTAACGTTTGAATAGTATATGTCTATTTTGGAAAAATGAAATGACAAAGATAGATAAGAGCAAGGAATAGTCGACTGACTCAGGAGTGGTCAAACGACACGAACCACCCACTGCCGTGATCTCGACCGATTCTCAGATTATACACAAGGTGCGTGGAACCCATGAAGGGGCTTTGCTTTATAATGCTGTCGCCATGCAAAGGTCCAAGGGCGATGCTTGCAGCGCAGAAAGGCCAAATCATTGCCCCCGAACTTCCGCAGCATTACGCATGCGATGCGTTGCGCATGCTGCACAGTATGGACAATCATTGCCTTCTCTATTAATAAAAAAGTAGACAAGAAAACTAACGGTCGATAAGTCATTTGCTCCTGGTGCTAATAAGCGTAAGCCAGCGACAAAACATATCGATCGTCGGATCATGTAGGATTTTGTTAAGTAACCTACAGGAGGAAAGAGAGGTGCCACTTGAGGATGCCTTGTTGCGTAGCGTACTCTCTACACGCAGACAAAAAGTCATTAGAATACTTTTTAATCGGTGACATTCTTCGACGTCTCTTTAGAGATTCAAGAGGTTGGGACACATGGAGTGTCATGACTTAGCACCGAGGGACACTTAAGTGTCATAACTTTAAAATGATACACTTAATTGCCAATATCGGAGTAAAATGGGACACTTAAGTGCCACTCCGGCGAAGATCCGGCCAAATGGCTGGCAATTTTCCGGCGAGTTTGGTCCAAAACGGCTTCGTTTTGCACGCTGACGTGGCGGAAAAAATACAAAAACAATGCCGTTTCGTGTCTACGTGTAAATAATAATATAAAAATTAATTAAATTAGATTTAAATATTCAAAAATTGAGAAAAATTTTAAAAATTAAGAAAAATTTTAAAATTTTAAAAATTAAGAAAAAAAAAAAGAGGGGGAGGTCGAATCGGGCGGTTGAGGGCTGAGCCCTTGCCGTCCGCCGCCTCCCGCCATCGCCGGAAGGGCCGACAACGAGGGGGAGGGTTGGTTGGGGGCCGCAACCCTAACCGATCGACGATGAGGGTTGCGAGCCCTCCCGGATCGCGGCAAGGGCCGCAACCTCGCCTCAGTCGTGCTAGGCTCGCGGCCCTTGCCGCGTCGGCCGGTCTCGCCGACCCCCGGCCGGGGCTGGCGACCCCGGCCGACCCTCCCACTCGCCGCCAACCCTTCCCGGCGGTGGCGAGTAGGGCCCACGAGTCCTCACCAGATCTCGGGCGAGGGCCACACGATCTAGGGCGAGGTCGCGGCCCTCGCCCATCCGGAGAGGGCTCGCGGGCCCCGCCGCCTCCCCCCCGCCGCCGCCGCCGGAAGGGCGGCGACGGAGTGGGAGGGTTGCCGGGCCCCGGCCAAGAGCCGGCGAGGTTGGCTGACCGGCGGTGAGGGCTCCCCTCACCACCCCGTTCGACCTCCACCCCCTTTTTTTTTTTTTTAAATTTTTTTTAATTTTTTTGAATATTTTAAATAAAATTAATTTTAAATATAATTTAATTAATTTTTATATTATTATTTACACGTAGACATGAAACGGCGTCGTTTTTGCATTTTCTCCGCAACGTCAACATGCAAACGACTGCTTTTGGACCAAAGACGGAAAGTCGCCACGTAAGCCATTTGGCCGGATCTTCGCTGAGTTGCACTTAAGTGTCCCATTTAACTCAAAATCGACACTCAAGTGTACCATTTTAAAGTTATGGCACTTAAGTGTCCTCCGGTGTCAAATTATGGCACTTGGGCTGTACTTCTGCCAAGATTCAACCTCTTGATTGATTAAAGTAATGTTACGCCACTTTCATGGGAAACTCCCCATGAAAAAGAATTTTTAACTGCTCTCTCTCTTTCTCTCTCTCTCTCTCTCTCTCTCATTATTTATCATCTCAAAACGACAATGACATCTTTTACATTAAAGTAAGAAAAATCGTTTTATGTTTTAACACAAAAGGAGGATAATTTTTGGCGTTGTAGCAGTAAGCGTCAGGATCTGTGCAAGTTTTATTTATCTTTTATAATTTTTATCTATTATAATAGATGGTGATGAAATCTCGATACCAGGTGAAACTAGGAAATCCATTTCTACTAATTTCAAGGAATAATATTTCCATGAGGAATCCAAATCCAAGTTTAAATTTCTCTTCGAACATGAAAAATCTGATTCTGCACTAGGCCAAAACAAGGCAAATCAAATTTAATAGTCAGTGGGGCCTGCGTGATGCCGTGGTGAAATTTAAATTTTCTATGCACCCCACACTTTAGCCAACAGACTAATTCAATATCACTATTTTTAATTTTTGGTCATAAAACGCACTTTCATTTAAAAGCAATGTTTCCGTTGAAATTTTATAATATATGATAGAAGTTAGAAAAAGAGCAAATATCTTCTTACATACATTCCTATTAGATGGCAAACCGATACCTCATACTGAAATTTTAACATTGTCCATTACCCAAAAAAAAAAAAAAAAAAAAAAACTATCTCAAGACATTGAATAATAGCATCGACGTATGTCCATTTAGAGTAATTTGTACGAGACAATAACAAATAACAATGATTTACATATACATTGTGTTAGTCAATGAAAGATGAATGCTCACAAATAAAGTCAAATTACAAATGATATACTCAGATAAGAAGGATTTTTCATGTATGACAAAAAATAAAATCAACTAATTTTGCAAGACTAATTAACTGTTAATCAACAATTCAATCAAGAAAACTACTTTCTTTATCTGAGATTCCTTTTAACCTTGATTAGATAGACTAATTTTATATATTATATATATATATATATATATATTATATATATATATATATAAAAAACGACTCTATATAGAAATACTAATTCGTGTAAAAGAAAGAGAAAAAGAAAAAAGAGAGAAGAGAATAGGAAAAAGTAAAGCATGGAAAAAGAAAAGAAAAATAAAAAAGAAAAATTATTAAATTATTAAATTATTATTATGAATTGTCCACATCAATGCCGGCCATGCTATATAGGAGGGTCGATGTTCATATTAATGATTTTCTATCCAAAATTAGTGGGATAGATTTAATTAGTAAAATGTGAAAATATTTAGGATTCAATTGGAACAATTAAAATATTTATGGTTAAATTGGCAAAAATATAATAAATTTGGGATTTCTTCGGACAATTTCCCCAAACTGATTGGGATATGATTGAAATTCAAGGATTTTAGGTATATCCAAATACATAATAGTATACAATGGTTGATTTTTAGCTCAAAGGGAGTTTTTTTCTTGAGTAAAACATCTCAGATGCATTTCATTGATAACATCTAACATTAACATCTTTTGCCTATAGGGATATAGATGCTTTTATCGCACACTATGGCTTGCGATTTATACGTGTAATGCCCTAAACTTATGAAAAAGTATATTGGTAATATATATCATATGCAATCATCAACCATTACCAAGCATTTTTATCACCAATAATTTTACTCTTTGTCGGTCCAAGTAAATTTGTGGAACGCTATTGGACAAACATGAAGTCTTGAATCTTTTACCCAATGTACACGTCTCAACGAATGCCATTCTTTTAAATCTAATCTTTCTCGGTCCGCTTGAGATCCTTATTTGATAGCTCGAATATTTGTGTCCAACTGCACGATAGCTTCTCATGTAGAATTCAGCAATCAATAAGTTTGCAACATAAATTTCTTTGTTTTTTCATTTCGATATGGAAGAAGATTTGAAAAAATTTTGAAAACAAAATTTCATTTTTTTTATTTGTGGAACAAATTTTTACTTCAAAAATAAGTTTGGAACATAAATCAAAAGTTGAAATTTTCACATTTTCTATTTCTAGAATAAAAGTGAGAAATAAAAACTCTTCTCAACATTCACTCTTCTCACTATTCGTCGCTTGATCACCGATTGCAACCCACTTGTCACTAGACACCCTCCATTGGTCACTCATTTCGTCGGCCGCCTCCTAGCGCTACTTGGGAGGGAAAAAATTTATATTGTTATCAAACAAATTTATATCTTTTTAACATGAATTTTGTATTGCTATCAAATTAGTATTTTTATTCAGAAACTCATATGAGGAATAGAAATTGAAAAATCAATTTCTAACTAGAACTGATTTATGGAATAAAGTGGTTATCACTCGCGCCCTCAATATCTTCTACGATCGAGCAAATGGAAGGTTGCATGCCTTTTTTTACTGACGATCTTTTTGCCAAAAACTTGATAATGAATGGTACTAGGGTAAGGCCATTTTTCCAGTCTATAAGGCTGGGCACGCAGGTTTAATTTTCACTCCACGCCATTTGGACAGTCTATGATTGTAATATTGCACTAAATTGAGCATGTGTGTAGCTTACACCATCATTTTAATATCTACATATGCAAGCAACTTGGGACTAAATCGTGAATGACGTTTCGAAAATACTAACACTACCGAGATTCGAAAGTGACATGAAACCGAAATGAACGAGCGCGTGCACGAGGGAGGGCACTCTGATGACCTAAGCTTCTGGATAAGCCCGTCTCATATTTTGTCGAGACAGAGAGAGAGGAGAGCACGCCTAACTTTGAATATCTAGAAAGAATCGACATCGACTCGCGACCAATCCGCATCGCCTTCGGCTGCGGCGGCCTTATTTATACCAGTTATGAGTCAGGTAAACGTCTCACGTGACGTCGAGAGGAGGACCACACGACTCCGATGCCGAGCAAGTCTGATGAGATCGTGCGGGAGGCTCGACACGCCAATACAAGGTCAAAGCAACGCCTCCCGATACGTCCAACCCCTCGGATCTCGATCCTCATTTAGGCTAAGCCTAGCTGATTACGTTGATGAGATTCGTTGTTTCTTCTTGATGCGTGGTATGAAAACGATTATTAATCAACTCGTTATTGGAGAATGTGTTTTTGGTATGTACGTAGAAATATGTCAGCAATAAGAATTTGATTATATGACCATTTATAAATTGCAAATTTACGGAGTATTTCGATTTTGAGCTTGAATCTAAAGGTTTCATATAACGTGAACGCCTTCTGTTAAGATGTACGAGAACAATGCTATATAGCAAAATGCTCGAAATCATATCAAATATAGTTAAGGTAGTCACCAACTAATTCAAGAAATATAATTTACTTTAAAAATTATACATAATCTTTTTATCGTCTTACTATCATTATATTTTTTTCTTAAACTAATTTACATCTCTAAACAAATTGTCCCCATAAGTGCATCTCTCATCTTCTCCACACACTGTTACAACCTTTTCTTTTTTCATTTTCTATCACAAACACATATATATACACACACCCAAATACATAATTAATCACTTGGCTGTTCAATTCTAATGCACAAACAATAAGTCCTGCAGATCTTATGTTATAAAATAACATCAAATGTTCTAATTTCTTTTATGCATAGGATCGCTAAAATTTGATTGATCAAATATCTTGACTCAGAAATCAAGCTCCTCAAATTTTCACATTTATATATTGACATTTCATATCAATGGCCAAAAAACTGAAAAAAAATAAATAAAGAGAGAGAGAGAGAGAGAGAATTTGAAGAGGACTAGAATTTGAAAAAAAAAAAAAACCCAACTCTGTCGTCCTCTTCTGCGCACTCTCTCTTTCTCTCTCCCTCTCTGTCACTCTCGATCCACTTTCTTCTTCCTGCTTCGCACCGCCGATGGCGTCGATCGGACTTCAGAAGCTGCTCCAGGCCGGCACCAAGATCGTCGCCGTCGGCCGGAACTACGCCGCCCACGCCCAGGAGCTCGGCAACGCCGTTCCCAAGGTACTCAATCTCTCTCTCTCTCTCTCTTTCTCTCTCTCTTCCTTGGTCGATTTCTAGAGATCGCCGCGACCGAGTGCCTGAAGCCGATCCGCGTGCGCGGTGTCCTGTCTGTGACCCTAGGAGCCCGTGCTGTTCCTGAAGCCGACGTCGTCGTACTTGGAAAACGGAGGGACGATCGAGGTGCCGCCATCGCTGCTGTCGCTCGACCACGAGGTGGAGCTCGCGGTCGTGATCGGGCGGAAGGCCCGGGACGTGCCCGAGCCGGCCGCCATGGACTACGTCGGAGGTACTTCGGTTCCTGCGATTGCTCCGTACGCTTGATGAATTTTTTTGCTGCCGTCGTTTTGTAGTGGCGTTAGCGTCGCGATTCGTGGAGACTTCGGACGTTTTGGATTCTTTTTATGTGGACTGAGTTTGTTCGGCATTGGATGGGCTCGAAATAGTTATGGTAGGATGATTTGTGTCGGATCGTGATACGACTTCATTGGAGATTGGGGGGTGATTGTGAAGCTGAACAGGGGAATTCGGCGACTTGTTTTGGAGGATGATTCTGAACTGTGTAGTATGTTAGTCATCATGGACATGAATATGTGTACCTTTTTATCTTCTGTTGAACCGGTGCGCTAGCTTTTTATCGTTGTTGAATTGGTAACCTGATCACGAGAAAGTTATGCAATGTCGTCTTGTGGACTAACTGAAACTGTATGGTTAGTCTCGTCTCAAATTCCCATTAATGCTGTTCCCCATTGTTATTGGTGCTCACGAACGCATTCCTAGCATAAATAATTGACTTGCTCATGGAGCTGGTCTATGCTTTTCTTTTTACCTCCTCAGGTTCTAGTCGTTTGGATTGTGTTTGGGCAAGCAGCACAAACCTTTTCATGGTTTAGAAGAATAGATGTGGATTATGATCCTGGGACGGTGCATGAAATGCATTACATAGTGGCTGGTTGTGTGGATCTGTAATGGAGCTAGTTATCACCCAACCTCTAAATTGTGGAGGTTCAGGATACTGAATGTGGTTGGCTTTGGATATCATGATGCTAAGTGCAGTGCAGGGATCGCAGAGTAATTAGAATGTGCAACTAATCAGTCATTGGCTTTCTATTCCATCTTTTTCGTGATTTTGTTTCTCTGATCTGTGCGCTTTAAGTTTGATTGAAGATTTTTCAATATTTTGAGGTATTCAAGCTGGTATGCTCATGAATTGTAGGATATGCTCTTGGACTGGATATGACTGCTAGGGAAATCCAATCTAAAGCAAAGGTGTATTATCTATTTCTTAAATCTTTCACAGATAGGATTGGTGGCCCTCCCTTTCTCCTTGTTCCCAAAATATATTACATGTTCAGTTATCTTCTAGCTATATCTTTCGGTTCAGAAAAGTTGCTGTTGAAGATTGGGTGGGCAGTACTTTTTTGAAATTTTTTTCTATTATTTGCCAAATCCTAATGGTTATAAATTGAGTCAGTCCTTTCCTTTGGTAACATGTCCTTGCAATAAACCCAGGAAAATTCTTAATAAACCGATTAGCTTCCACATTAAATGGATTATTGCTTGGAACTTATTTGCGCTACGATACTGTGGACGTCAACTGAGACCAACCTGCCTTTGTTATCTTTTCAGCTCCTTTTTTCATGTTATTTTCCTCATTTTTCTGTGGATCCGAAAGATTTTCTCATTGAGGATCCATACAACTCTAAACAAAATTGATTTCATCTTTTCCCAATTGTTCTTGTTGGTAGTCTGCAGGTCTTCCATGGACAGTAGCAAAAGGCCAAGATACTTTCACACCAATTAGCTCTGTGGTGAGTGAAATGCTATTGCTTAATTTCTTTTTATCAGATTCAACATTGAGGTAACACGGAAGGATAAATTCCAGATGATGGGTTGCTGGGATGAATGATAGGTTTTGCTAGATGATGTCAGTTTAGATTGTCTGATGAATTCAATGTAGATGCACTCTGACTTGAGATTAGCCAGCCAGTGGGCTTGGAAGAAGATTAGCTAAGGAACCAAGTTCTGTGGATTGCTTACCATGGATTTTCAAGTGTCTGACTTTAGTCTGAGTGTTTTCTTTTGGCAGTTTTCTGATTTTGCCTATTGTTTTGATTGCAAAACCCTTCTCAGCTGGACAAATCTTTGGTGCCAGACCCTGACAACTTGGAATTGTGGCTCAAGGTGTCAAATTCTCAGTCTTACATTCAGATAACAGTGATTGCTTGATTATCTTTTCTGCAGACTGATCTTAAGTCTGATCATTCACTCTAACTACAGGTAGATGATGAAATAAGGCAGAAGGGTTCAACCAAGGACATGATTTTTAAGCTTCCGTATCTTATTAGCCACATTAGCTCTATTATGACCCTTTTTGAGGGAGATGTAATACTGACAGGTACTTGCTTCAATCTTTTTGTCACTTTTGGTGCATTTCACTGGTCAGATGTTTTCTTGCTGTTATGTTATTTTGCTGTTTATTCGCATGTTACCAGTAGTATAACCAGACAAGAAAACCAAGTTTTCAAAGTTTCTCAACTCCCTTCCCCAGACTTCCCTTAGATTCAGAAGTGGCTTTTTCTGCGTCTAATGATGTTTTGTTTCTTTTTTGGCATATGGTCCTTGGACTTGACTGTGCAGGCACTCCCCAAGGTGTTGGCCCTGTTAAAGTAGGTCAAAAGATCACTGCTGGCATAACAGGCCTAATCGACATTCACTTCAATGTTGAGCAACGTCAAAGACCAGGAAGTTAATGAACTAAGAATTCCAAATGATTGCAAAATCTTGCATGCTGTAGTGTAGTTCTGGCAAAATATCAATAAGGACATTCAACTAAACTCTCCAATTTGGAACTTTTGACTCAACAATTAGATAAGAGAGGAGTGATGCTTCTTTCTGCAAGTTCAATTGGAGTTGGTGTTTGAAAGATAAGACTGTTGTATTCTTTTACACATCCACATGCAAAGCAATACACTTGCTCAAAACAGCTCAAACTCGGCCTTCCATTTTTATATCTATCTATTCTTTTAGCACGCAGACAATCTCGTTCCAGTTATGGCTTAAAATGCGTGCGGCATGCCCATTAGTTGCGTTGATATAAATCGTGTTAGAAAGCTTCCAGGTATCGTCACTGCTTACAATATACAATTTTCTGTTGAGAGAGAAAGGACTTGGGAGAGCTAAGGATGATATAAGCAAGTGATGTAGAGAAAGACTTTTCTTTTTTAATGTGTACATGCACATGGACGACTAACTTGATGAGGCCTTCGATCGTATACATGATGGATCAGGAAGCGACTCAAAGCTCTTCACAGGTCACTTGATTGATTTTCTTTTTGCTGTCGGGAGTCATTAAACTTTTTCAGGCATAGGTTCCACCTTTGAAAACATTTTGTTATTTGCATTTTGGGGATGAAATTTCTTTCAAGAGAGTAGTACGAAGGGGGAATTGGCCCAAAAATTGGATAGGGGTCAAGACGCAGTCGGGCGCCGGCGGCTGACTCAACTCAAGTGCCCCCCGAACCGCGCGAAATGGTCGCCTATTACACGGCTCACTAACTCTGCCTGGGGTGGGGGTACCTATTATTCGTCGGCGGTCCGGCGCACCCTACTCACTTAAAGGATGCTGCTTAATTACGAAGGAATTTCATTCAACATCTAGAGAGTTCCCTTTCGTTAAGCGCATCGAGCCAGGAGTGGACATCATCATCATCTGCAGACAAATCAAGAGCTCTATGCAATCGATATTCGGAAAAAATGGAAATCCTATAACTTTGTCAAGTCAATAATATTTCCGTATAGCTAGTATCCTAAACAGTGATGGCGGACAATGTATTAACTGCGTAAGCATTACGTCCCAAAGATGAGAAATCCATCTTTTTCAGTGCCGCACCTACTGCTCGCTCTTTAATTCAACTCGGGTCACGTCGTGATCAGCCATCGATTTCTCTTATGCATCGCAGCACTTCACCTAGTGCCAGAAGAAATTGGAAAGCAGGATCAAGTTAAGTACTTTTTTGGTTGCTTTTGATGCTCTAACGATACATGGACCGATGACATTGGATAATTTATAGATGAATATATACTTCACTAAGTTCAGATGGTGCAAGCTTATCTTTGCGTCGCTTTCATCAGCATTATAAGGAAGAAACTTCCCCAGGTATCTCGCTGCCAATCCCTCATCAAAAGTCTTCTTTCTTGTGCTGCTTTGCTTTGATCTTTTTGGACATTACTTATGACTCCTTTGTGTCAATTTTAAGATTGATAAAAAATTGATTAAGAGAATAATTGTTCAAAAAGTCTTAAATTTATTGTACAACAGCTAATTCAGTCATAAACCTTCTAATTGGGTCGATTTAAACCTAAACCTATTGTAAATAACCCAATTTAATATTAAACATTTTGATGATCTACTAATATAGTCATAAACATTTTAATGATTCAGCAATGTAGACTTTCTAGGTGATTTTGGTTGGAAGTCACTGAAGGACTATATTAGGAAATCATTAAAATGTTTATGAGTTTAGGACTGAATTGACTATTGTAAAATAGGTTTAGGATCGAATCGACACAATTAAAAAGTTTAGAATTGAATTAGTAGTTATACAATATGTAAATGATTTTTCTGAACACAGTGGCTTGAAGTATGGTCAATGAGACTCTCTTTAGTGCAATTTGATGAGCGGAGTGCCAGAATTTGAACCTAACTAGACTTCATCGCTTCTTCTCTCGACCGTCGGATCGGGTTCTTCATTCGGTTAAATTGTATGTGACGGAGCTTGCGGAGGGTTCATCTCTCAACTTACTAGAAATGTCTTAGCGTTATATACGTTATTGCACGCACTTCACTTTGCAAGCTTATGTGGTTAAGGGAGTGAAGTGGAGAAAGCGGATTGTTTTAAAATATGTTAGTTTATTTTTATCACCTTTTTTTTTTTTTTTTTTTTTAACTTTCCTATTTTATAATAGGGGTAATTAGGGAGGGCCCGAATAAGTGACACAAATTTCACTTTTCTCTAAAGACATATGTACACTTCACCGCTAGTAGTTCACGTTTTGGGGAATCCATTGATCGAAATCAACAGACAGCGGCAATCTAACTCGCATGAATTGACTCTATTTTCTTATAGGCCAAGAAAGAGACAATTGACCTTATTTTCCATATATTACAGAGATGACATCGTTGCGTTAACTCAACATAATATACGACATTCCATTCAATGACGAGTGTTATGACACAGTAAACTGAGATAGGCGATGGTAACGAATGCAGGGACCAAGACACTGGAGTCAAAAGCCGTCGACGAAGCGGAATTGCTCGGTGAGGTCGGAGCAGCTGTTGACGATCCGACGGTGATGGACAGCTTCTGGCCGAGCTCGCAGTGTGAATCGACGGTGCAGATGTAATAGTGAGACCCGCCCTTCAAAAGCTGGATGTCCCCCGAACTGCCCAGAACGGATACGACCTTGGTGCAGTTGTCGTACTCGGCCTTTGATACTTCAGCCACGTTGTGCGTCCCCGTCCAATTGAAAGCTGAAATCAATATGCTCATTTCATTAATGATGCAACGCACAAAATTGATACCACCGTAGAAATTACTCAATAAGTCATGATTGGAACTCGATTCATTCTCACATATACATGCAAATCGCTTCAATAACTGCCCGACAAATTTACAATGAAATAGAAAACCTTGTATATGTAAGAGGAGTAGGAAAAAAACAAAGGAAAAAGAACAAGGTAAAACGAGGGGTTTATACATAGCTTGTCGCCAACCATGAAAGTCTTGGAGGCAGCCCAAGACTGGTAATAGGATACGTTGGAGGGGACGGTCCACCCCAATCCGTCTCCGACCATGTATGTCGCCGCCGCCACTGTGTCGACCTCTATGAATCCCGCCGCGATCATCGCGATCAACCACGCCGTCAAATTTGCGCGAGTTACCATCTTCATGTGCTCCTTCAGGTCGCCCCTCTGCTACTCAGCTCTCCTTTTAGTCGAGCCTGCCTTCTGCTTCTTCCGATCGCAATGCGTGCGGATCCTTACAGTGATTAAGTTTTTATAGGAGAGAGAGAGAGAGAGAGAGAGAGAGAGAGAGAGAGAGAGAGAGAGAGAGAGAGATTATTGTTTAATATCCTTTTGCCGAACCAAATCAACAATGTAATAAAGAAACACTCAGATTTATGGGCGTAGGAGCTGTGTTAAATTCATAGTCTATATAATCTCGATAGGAGTGAGCATTGCTCTAGGGTCAATCATGAACCGACCCTAGACCAGTCCAACCTTACTGGTCTTGATCTGGTTTACAAGAAGACTAGGTCGGTCCTTGGTCCTGAGATCCCTGGACTAGTATTGTACGAGTTAGCTCTCGGTCTTGGAAAGTTTAGGATCGGTTCAACCCGGACCAACCCTGACTTTATATTTTATATATAATATATCTAAAATATATATACATACATACATACATATATATGTTATATAACTAATATAATATTTGTAATGCTTTTACATATGGTGTTACAAGTATTATTGATAGAGGATTACAGGAACTTCCCATCTTGTCCCATATTTTCATGAGCGGTCTTAATTGTTTTTATGGTTTATTGCTTTTAGTAGGTATGAAATTTATATTGTTACAAAAAAAAAAAAATTATTTATCTTAAATTTATTGAGTATATATTGATATTTATAGTTTTGTTGCACAACACTACATTGTCGATAGATATGTAATTTGAAATGGTAAATTTGCCTTTTCGGGGAGTGCAAAAAAAAAAATAAAAATTATCGGTTGGTCCCAAGTTGATCTTAGAATCGGACCGAACCCATTGGGTCTATCTGGTCATCAGTCCCAAGCTTAATAGGGTTGGTCATCGGTCCCAAAAATTGAGAATCAACACTATGCGGGTTAGTCCTAGGGTTAGGGGGTGAACCGGCCTAATTTGGACCATACTTGCCCCTAATTCTCAATCAATTTTCCATCAATTTTGTTGATTTTTCTTGTTGGTTTAGGTGATATCTCAATCATCCGTACTCTAGCATGCACCATTAATACATTAACCTGAGGCATGATTAATTATGTTTTTTTTTTTTTTTTTATCCATAATTATGTTGTTTTGGAATTACTTGTACAGCGAACGTCTTTTTAATCTTTGACTATGTTTGAGAGGTGTCTACTACTCGATTACTGATGCAGTGAGTCACTTTCGTTAAGGCTATGTTTTTTCTCCGATTTTGATCGAAGGAAATTTTCTTAAATCAAAACGTGGGTAAATCAGTGAGAAGTATCACTATATTAATGGGAAAAGTGCTTAAAAAAAGTCATAAACCTTTTGTCTTTGTGCCAATTTAGTCCTAAACCTTTTTAAGTTGTGCCAATTCAGTCCTAAACCTTTTTAAGTTGTGCCAATTCAGTCCTTTCCGGCAATTTTGACCTGATTTTGCTGACTGGACGCCGGCCGGCTGACGTGGCCTAATCGGCGCCGACGTGGACAATTTTAAATAATTTTTTAATAATTTTTTTTTTTTATTTTTTTAAATAATTTTTTTATTTTTTTATTTATTATTTTTATTTTTGTCTTTTTCCTCCAGCCGATCGCCGTGGTCCGGCGACCGGCTGGAGGCGATCGCGGCGAGGGCGAGCCTTGCCCATGGCCGCCTCGCGGATCGGCGGCGAGGCTCGACCTCGCCAGATCCGGCGAGGTCGAGCCTCGCCCATGGCCCGGATCCGGCGAGGCGGCCATGGGCGAGGCTCGCCCGCGGCCCTCGCCTCACCGGCGGTCACTGGCCGGTCGCGGACCTCGGCGACCGGCCGGAGTAAAAATAAAAATAAAAATAAAAATAAAAAAATATTAAAAGTATTTAAAATATAAAAAAAATATTAAAATATTATTAAAAGTTGTCCACGTCGCCCGGCCGGCATCCAAATCAGCAAAACCGGCTAAAATTGGCCGGAAATGACTGAATTGGCACAACTTAAAAAGGTTTAGGACTGAATCGGCACCAAAAAAAGGTTTATGACTAAATTGGCACAAAAGCAAAAGGTTTAGGACTTTTTTGGCACTTTTCCCCTATATTAATCAATGACGCGTGATTTTACCCACAAAGAATCTATTTTAACACGAAAAACACAGCGCCTCAATTACTCTATCTCTTCCGCCCATGGTCCGGAGGCGGATGCGCCTCTGATGTTGGTGATGGTCTGATGAGGGGGCGGTAAGTACGGCGGAGGGACAGCAGCGGTAGGGGAATGAAGGGGTATAGACCCATCAGTTCATGTAACTTCATTTGTAGAATCATTTCCAAAATCCTTATGAATAGGCTCAAACGTTCTTTTCCTCGATCCATAGCTCCTTTCCAGAATGCATTCCTTGAAGGTAGACTCATACAAGATAAAATTATCGTGGCCTATGAAGCATTCTACCATATAAAGTTGAGGGAAAAAGGGAAAGATGGATGGTGAGGTATGAAACTCGATACAAAGAAATCATATAATCTGTGTAAAAAGGGGTTTTCCTTGAATGTGTAATGCTTAAAATGGTTTTTGAGAGAAGATGGGCGAGTTGTTCCATGTCTTGTGTAACATCTGTGGCATGTGAACTATTACTAAATGGCAAAAGATCTGAAAAATATATCCTTTCATAGGATTACGCTTTTATCTCCAATTTGTTCTTATTTGTAGCTGATGTCTTGTCCCATTTGTTAGTCAACGCTGGAAGGTCAAATCCAAGGTACCAAACTGAAGGAGGAATGCCGTGTTGTGGGAAGATCTAAATATGAGGCACTGGGTTATGCGAAAGAAAGGGTGTTGAAAAAAGCTGCCGGGCTGGAAATCTCTCTTGTTATCTCAAGCTGGGAGAGAAATGCTCATAAAAACAGTGGCAAATGCAGTCCCCACTGGCTCAATGTCTTGCTTTAAATTTCTTAAGAAGTGGTGTCAGTAAGTGGATGCTGCTGGGTCTAAATTTTGGCCCGGGCAACAGAAAAGTTGGGGGACAGAGCAGTGGAGAAGTTGGGGAAGCTTGACCGAAGCTAAATCGGAAAGGGGCATGGGTTTCAGAGTCTCTCTCAGTTCAACCTAGCTCTCCTTGCCAAGCTTGCCTGGAGGATACAAACTAATCCTTCAGAATTCTAAGGTGGGAGGCTCAGCGGACTTTAATTCCCTAATTGCAGCTTCATGGAGACAAGAAAAGGAGGGGGGATGTCTTGGGGAGTAGAACCTTGGAAGGCAAGGAACTGATCAAACGAGGAGCTCCATGGAAGATAGCCAATGGAAAATCTGTTAGCATGTAAAGACAGGCGGCTCAGTGGACTTTACTTCCCTAATTGCAGCTTCCCTAATTGCAGCTTCAGGAGCTCCGGAGACAAGAAAAGGAGACAAGAAAAGGGGATGTCTTGGGGCATGTAGAACCTCAGTGGAAGGACAAGAAAAGGAACTGATCAAACGAGGAGCTCCATGGAAGATAGCCAATGGAAAATCTGTTAGCATGTAAAGACGGACGGGTGAATTCTAGTAGGGATTACAAGGTGTAGGGATTACAAGGTGCAGGGATTACAAGGTGCATCCAATCAACACTGAGCTCGTGGGTAGAAGCCTGGAATTTTGAAGTTCTCATTGAAAATGAAACAAATCCTGGAACACCAAACCTATAACAGGGTAGATACATCGAGAGGAACAGGCCATGGTGCACGAAACTCACTTTAGCCGGGGGAGAAACGAAGATAAAGAGTGATCTGGCCCTGGAATAGAAGTGGAGCTTTCTTAGTTAAATCTGCATACCGCTTTGCAATGTAACAGAAGAAAAAAGCAGATGACAAAAACCCATGTCTTCAATTTGCCACACTGTGATCAGTGAGGTATAGAAACTTGTGTGAAATATTGACTGCCCCAGAAAGATGAGATTCTTTTTGGAGACTTTGCTGCAATGCTGTTGCTGCAGCTGATAACCTATGTAAAAGGAAGATTAAGGTAATCTCTGAGTTTGTGTTGTGTCATGAAGTGAAGACCACCGAGTATTTGCCATTTGGTACCTAGCTGTAAAAGATGTAGATGTGTTTGGTCTTGGACTAACTTACTTAGCAGGGGGATTCACCGCCAATACTAGCTTGGTCCGTTATTGCCAAGATAACGGTCTACTTCTTCACATCTGTCATGCAATGCGTGCAGTCATCGACAGAGAAAAATCACGGTATATACTTTTTGGTATAACCTAAAGCCTTATGTATGACCGGTGGAGATCATATTCGCTCCAGTGCTGTATTAGGTAAACTTGAAGGAGAAGAGACATTAAATTTGGCTCTGTATGATTAAACCGCGCTTGAGATTTGTACTTATTTGGTCATGCAATTAAAGTCAAAAAGACAGAAAAATGAAAGGAGACATTCCCTTCTTCTGCTTTTCTATTCATCATTGCATGGCATGTAATATTGACAAGCATGGTGACGAAATATTCTTTATTTTCAATAGAAGAAGGACGGGGAATGAGAACTCCAAGATCACGATTCTCATCATCATTTCATCTTCCGCAACCGGTAAAATGAAGATGTAATAACCAAATTAATAGCAAAAAATTGGCTCTGCAACGATCACGGAGAAGTAAGTAGAGCTACGACCGCAGTCAAAACTACTGCAGAAACTCCGGTGACGCCAAGCGATGCTGCCGAGTTCCCTGGGGCGGGAGGAACCGCATCTCCAGCAGGAGATGCTGCCATTGCCGAGGGAGCCGGGGTTGAAGATGGTGGAGCAGCCGTGCTGGAGGGCGGCAGGGTGGTGGCCGGTGATGGAGTTGCTGCTTTCGGTGGAGGACTTGAGGTGGAAGGTGCCGGGGTCACGGCGCTGGTCCGTGGAGAAGTCGCCGGGGATGACGGAGCAGAGGCCGAGGGCGGCCGAGTTGGAGCCGCGGTGGAGGACGTCGGGGTGGCAGCAGAGGGAGGAGTGGCTGCCTTGGGCGGCGGGACGGCTGAGGAGGATGACGGGGGAGTGCCGGAGGGGCTGGGGGCGGTGACGTTGATGGCAACCTTTTGGCCTAACGAGCAGTGGCCAGGGACGGTACAGATGAAGAAATGCTGGCCGGCGGTGGCAAGGGTGATCCTCGCCGGTGGGACGGTGGAGATAGAGAGGGTGTTGGTGCCGTCGCATGAACTGAAAGCCGTCTCCGTCACTTCAGCCACGTCGTGCGCTCCGTCGTTGAAGTTGAAGACTGCATGGAGATGACAAAATCGTCATTTGGACCCAAGAATTAGTATGCCAAGAGTTGTTCCTTAAAAATTAAAAATGTTTTTCGTGAAATTAAACAATGGAAATAGTACTTTTATTAGAAAATTAGAGCATACTACGTCCGCATGTGAAGTGAATTTCACACAAGTGGCCTTATTTCAAAGAATGGATAGAAATGATACTCAAATTCATGATAGATAAGATTATTTATATAAATTTTTCTTATTACACTCGATGTTTATGCTGATTTTTTTGCTGCAGAAACAGACATCAATGTGTTTTTGTTTCTCAAATCTTTGTGTGATTGTACAATCGAATCAAAATTTGATTATAACTTAGTTTTTTCACGAAAAAAGAATAATTTAAAAAATATTTATCAAAAAATAATCACTTATAAAAGTTCGACATTTATGACTCTTGCGTATGGGATGTATAAAATTAGGAATCCAACGTACTTATACAGCGCTATGCCATTTCAAAGTGAAATGTCTTAGTGTAGTTCTCTACCAAATTTACACTAAAATGTCTGATCTCAGCTTACCTAAAATGTCTCCAACCTCGAAGATCTGACTGTTAGCCCAAGCTTCATACGCCGCCGCGCCTCCCGCAGGTATAGTCCACCCCATGGCATCTCCAACCGTGTAAGTCACCACCCCTTTCGGATGCTCCGGCGGCGGCGCAGGCACCTGTGCAGCAGATCCCGACAAAAGAGCCGCCATCACCACTGCCACCGCCGCGAAAATAACACCGCCCAAACGCCTCGCCATCGCCCTCTCCGTGTTCTAAAGAAACGTCAGGTCGCCCCTGCTCTTCTCTCTATCTCTTCCTGCTCACGAAAATCTTCGAATTCGAATCCCCCTTCTGCTCTTTTGCAGCTCCCGGGGCTTCCCTCTTTTATAGAACCATTTTGGCAGGAACAAGGAAAGGTCAAAGCAGCTTTTGGAATCATCATTCCGTCGCGCGCTGCGTTGACTCCTTAATGATCATTCTTTAATGACATGGGGGCTTTTCATCAAATCAAACTACGACGGTGCTTTGAGGTTTGAAGGTTTATAAATTTTCGAACGGCATAATCATTTTTTAAATGTTAATAATCCATGGCAATGAACAATTAATCTAATCCTCAAGAGAACCCACTCAGCGAATGCTTTTTGACTTTTGGGGGGAGTTCGATCTGCTACGTGAAGCGCAATACGAGGGCGTGCACAAAGAGTTTTCTCGAACTTTCAATCTGTATTTAGACAGCACAAGAAAAAGTCTAAGCCCCCATTGAAATATAGGAAAAAGAAAGCAAACGAGAGCGTGGAAGCACGTTACGTATTTGATGAGACGGGTCCCAGGATCAGCCGGACGTGGGGGGCTTTCACAGGGGGTAAATTGGTTGACTTTTCCGGGAAAAAAAATCAGGTGTAGGACAAAAATAGAATAGAACTAATAAATACCACTAAAAATCCCTAAATAAGTACACCCACACTATATTTATTTCGCATTAATTTTTTCGTCACAAAGAAACCCAATTATATAGCCGGGCATCATTTACTCCAAATTAATGTTTGTGTTATAATAAATTTCAAGTTGGTATATTAGTGTCATATTTATTCCAAATTAATTTTCGCGTCACAAAATTAGACAAAAGTTAATGAGGATTAGCACTTTGAGATTTTTCTAGCATGTGAATTAGTTTGGGATACATACATATATAGGGCGGGAGTATTGGTTTGAGATTTTTTATGACACAAAAATGAATTTGGGGTAAATGGGGCGTGAGTGTACTAGTTTAAAATTTCTTGTGACGCGAAAATTAATTTAAGTAAATATGGCACAAGTGTATTGATTTAAAATTTCTCATGACATGAAAGTTAATTTGAGTAAATATGGCACAAGTGCATTGGTTTGCTATTTTTTGTGCCATTGACTATAACAAAATTTTGTGATTTTTTCAAGTCAACATCACAAACCTTTGTTGATTAGCATCAAGTCATGATCATTTGCGTCATGGCATCAAGTAGATCAATTAAACGGGCAAATCGAGTCCGGTTTGGGATGGATTGAAAATTGTTCAATTTAAATAAACCCATTTAACGCGTTTTGATCTATTACTATGTAATGCAAAACTAATGACCTATACCTGACCCACCACAACCTATATTACTAAAGCACTTCTATGTCTAATTCAATCTAGGAAAACTTATGTGTAAAGTGACTAAGCGCAAGATTGAGTAAGAGCAAGAAAAAATGATAAGAGAATCATGAAGCTAGGTTAGGTATAAGAAAATCGTGAATCCATTTAGGACCTGTTTACTACTCAAATCTTTTGAATACCCTTGAATTAGAGATGCCAGTTGGCCTGCTAACCCATTTGACTTGACGGGCCAGCAAGTCACAAGGCCCGGATTGGATTGGGCCGGCCCAAGATCTTGGGTATGTCTTTGTTGTTGAATAAACTTATCTGGCAAAACAATTATCCATTAAAGGTGTGTTCATTTAATGAAAAAGTAAATTATTTCGAAAATATTTTTCAAAAAGTAATTACTTGTATCGTTTAGAAGAATACATGAATAATTTTTTTTCATCGTTCATGAAATATTGGCATAGATTGTTATTAATGATGAAAATATTTTCTACTTTGATGCACTTCAAAAATCTTACGGAAAAAATCCTACAGATCTGCTAGCTGGAATAACATATGTCTTGATCCATGAATGGTGGAGTCTTATTGTTTGATGGTAACTTTCGAAATATATGTATAATAAGTTCATGTTATCAAATTTTTATATTTTCATTATATAGTATTATTAAAAGCAATAGTAAATTCGATTTCGATTTTAAGTAATATATCCTCTCATCATCATCTCTCTGCAACAAGTTAAACAGCGACATGAATCAACATCCAAAATCGAGATAACTACCTTGTACTACTTGAATGGTCTCCGGCCAAATGGATTTCAGCCGAGTCAAACCTACTCAGAATTCTCCAAAGAATCATTAAAACCAAATCAATCACCACCTTATTCCGAAGAAGAAGCAATGAATTCATCCATTGTATGTCATGTAACAGCATCTCACGATCTACCAACATCTCCACCTCTTATATGAATTCATTTGAGGTTTGCCCTTCCATAGGAAAACGTCAAGGTGACCCTTTATCGCCATTTTTGTTCTTGTTTGCAGCTGATGTCTTGTCCATTAATTTATCCCTAAATAATGAAGAGATAACAAAATAAAAATCGATCAATTACACATTAATCAATATTCAATTGATTGGCCTGAGGTTATGACAACGTACGACCCATTCTTTTACTTTATATGGATTCTCTTGAACCACTAGGGCATTTCTACATGAACTGGTTCTTACACCACGATTTTGAATCAGAAGATTTCAAGAAATGAAAAATCGTACAGCATATGCCAGTGGTTTTGATATAAGTATTTGTGTTTTGAATCGACCGTGAGGGCTTCGCGATCTTAGAGTGCATTTCCGCGAGCCATGGGAAGTAAGCTTAGTCAATGCCGTGCAGGAAGGTCAGAACAAAGGCATTAAACTGAAGAAGGAATGCCCTGTGTTGTCCCATCTCCTTTTTGCAGATGATTCACTCTTTTTTCCCACAGGCTGATGAGGATAATTGCAGATGTTTAAGAGGCCACGGTGCACGAAAGTCATATTAGCTGGGGGAGAAATGAAGTAGAGTGATCTGGCCCTGGAATAGAAGTATAGCTTTCTTCGTTAAATCTGCATACCACTTTGCAATGTAACAGAAGATGAAGCGGATGACAACAACCCAAAGTCTTCAAGCTGCTCCAGAGTGGTCAGTGAGATATTGGAAACTTGTGTTGGAACATTGTCTGCCCCCAGAGATGAGATTCTCTTGTGGAAACTCTGCTGCAATGCTGTTGCTACAGCTGATAAGCTAAGAAATTTGGCCTTTCGTTGCTTGTATTTGTGGGAATCAAGGAATGATTGTTGGTTTTTTCCAGGGAAAGTAGCAGATCATAACCAAAAGTGCCCATTGGAAACATCTTCTTTGTTAGATTAATTGATTTCTGATGTAGATGATGAAACTCCTTGAGATTTGGACTGCTTTGGTCATGCAATGAAGTTTTGCTTCAGTTCCTGCTTCTTTTCTTCATCGTTGCATGGCATATGACATTCACAAGCATCGGGAGGAAACCTTCGTTATCTTCAATAGGAAGGTGATGGGGAATGAGAACTCCAAGATCACGATTCACATCATCATTTCATCTTCCGCAACCAGAAAAATGAAAATATGATGACCAAATTAATGACCAAAAAAATGACTCCGCCACAATCACGGAAAAGTGAACAGGGCTACGGCCGCTGTCAAAATTGCTGCAGAAACGCCGGTGATGCTGAGTGATGCTGCAGAGTTCCCTGGGGCAGGAGGAGCTGCATCTCCTGCAGGAGATGCCGCTACCGCTGAGGGAGCCGGTACTGAAGATGGTGGAGCAGTCGTGCTGGAGGGCAGCGGGTTGGCGGAGAGTGATGGAGTCGCTGCTTTAGGCGGAAGACTCACTGTGGAAGGTGTCGGAGTCACAGTGCCGCTCGGTGGAGAAACAGTTGAGGATGACGAAGTGGAGGCGGAGGGCGACGGAGTCGGAGTGGCGGCAGAGGACGTTGGGGTAGAGGCGGAGGGAGAAGGAGTGGCTGCCTTGGGGGGCGGGGCGGCAGAGGAGGACGGTGGCGGCAGAGTGGCAGAGGGGCTGGCGGTGGTGACGTTGATAGCGACCTTTTGGCCAGACGAGCAGTGGCCCGGGACGGTGCAGATGAAGAAATGCTGGCCGGCGGTGGTGAGGGCGATCCTTGCCGGCGGGACGGTGGAGATCGAGAGGGGGTTGGCCCCGTCGCACGAGCCGAAAGCCATCTTCGTGACTTCGGCCACGTCCTGCGCTCCATTGTTGAAGTTGAAGACTGCATGAAGATCAGAGAACAAGCTATTGATTAAGATTGAACAAGTTTTTGGCGGTGGAACTAAACAAAAAGAAGAGCCTATGCCGTAAAATACAAAGAAAATCTCACACAAAATGACCTTATCCCACTATTGGTTTTAGAGAGTGAATAGATATAATACTAAAATCAATTATAGACAACATTATTTATGCAAAATATTTAGTTATAGTGACAAATAAGCTTTATTTTTTATTATTTGCTTCAGAGAAAGAAAAAATCAATACATTGAGAGTTTGAGTACAATAGGCCAAAAAAAGATCATTTTAAAAGAAAAACGTCAAAAGGATATCCATATAAGTAATATTGACTATTTTTCGAAAGTTATGTATTTTATTTATGACATTGAAAAGAAATGAAAATTTCGAAATTCAATTTGTTTTTTTCTAATGAGCATTGGAAATTGCTTCTTCTATCTTCAAGTTCTTAGCAAGTGGGATTGGCCTTCTGACGTGCCATTTGCAACTACAACAATAAAGCCGAACATTTTATGAGTCTCTTGAACATAGGACGCTATTCGGTGTAGTAAATGTCATTCAATATTATACTAAAATGTCATTTCTCGGCCTACCTAAAATGTCTCCGACTTCAAAGGTATTGCTGCTAGCCCATGCTTGATACGCAGCAGCCCCGCTTGCGGGTATGGTCCACCCCATGGCGTCTCCCACGGTGTAAGTCACCGTCCCTTTCGGATGTTCGGGTGGTGGCGCAGGTGTCTGTGCGGCCGTCACCGTAGCGGCCGCCACGAAAGTACAACCATTCGAATGCCTTGCCATTAGCCTCTCTGTTTTTGAATTTGAACACCCTTCTTTGCTCTTAGGGCATCCAGGGCTCCCAACTTTTATAGAATCGTTTCTCACTAAAAAGAGAAAAATTACAGGAGCTCGTGGAATGATCACAGTCGTGCATTGCGTTGACCCCTTGGTGGAGCCCCCACCGTTGATATGCGACAGGTGGAACGGGTCGGGTCAGCAGAAGCTTGGTGCTCCCGTAGGATATGTTGATGACGTGGGGCTTTCACGCGGATTGTATTTTAGAGGGGAAATTTTTTTAGATTTTTAGACTTCATATATTTCGTGAAAATATATGATTTCAAAAAATATTTTTTAAAAACATAATTATTTATATCATATACAAAAATGAATAAACAAAAAAAAATATTGTCATCATTCGGAAAAATAGTAAGATGAATTATTGTCGATTATGAAAATATTTTCATTAATTAATTACATTATCCAATGAAAGCAATCGTGCTTAAATTATTCATTTCTCGTTAATTAATTATTTTAAACTAGGAGCCTTCGTAACTCATTATTTTTAGTGCGATGCAATGGAATGAATTTGTCCTTGGAGCATCGACCAGCTGGGCAAATCTGTTTGACTTTTGGGAATCGATTTTGCTACGTGAATTCCATCTCAAATTTTTATTTAAACAGTACAAAAGCCTAAGCCCATTGAAATTAAAGGAAAAAGCTCTAAGAGAACAGGAAGAAATCGTAACGATGGAAGAGATAAAAGAAGCAATGCGAGCGTGGAAGTACGCTATTGTATTTTTGGGGTCAACGCCACTAAACATCGCTAGCTGTCGTGGAGTCTTGAAGTCTTGTGTCGTGCCATCAACTCCAGTTGAAGACCGCTCTTAGGATTAGGCAATTTCGCTGTGAGGATGTCCATTCGAAAAATTAGTATTAAAATGTAAAAAGAGATCACATGTATATAAAGAGTATTTAAATCCCGTTATCAAGTGATATGAGACATGTTTCACACCATTCTCATGTGTAAGCCCAACAAGAGGCTTTTTCAATGTCTCCTTTCATATGCAAGCGGGTTTAGAACCTATAAATTGCTTAACCTAATGGTTGGAGCATATAAATTCTACTACCAAAAGCAATACATGAGATTTCGATAGTGGTCATCGGATGTCAACACAATGTGTCATTCCATTATCTTTTTCTCCTTTCCCTAATTTTGACAAGTCTAAAGTTGGAGGTAGTTTAATCAAGGGAAAAAGCTATAAAAAACTCTACACTATGCTCACCATGACATAATTGATCTAAACTTTTTTGTGACACCAAAAACTCAAACTTGTATCTATGTGACTTCTATCAAGGTTCCACTTTGCCTACATGGACAATGAAAGACAACCGGTGTTTACATGGCGCTCAAGTGACTTAAGTGAAATACGATGTTGTTTTGGCTTAAAAAAAATCACTTGATAGAATCTTAACAAATGGTAAGTGTGTCACCAAACATAAGTTTGGGGTTTTTGATATCCTGAGAAAATTTTTAGGGTAAATGTGTCACAATTGACATAGTTTGGAGTTATTGATGTCACAAAATAAAATTCAAGATAAATGTGTTATAGTATGCATAATTTGGAGTTTTTAGTAAAAATTTAGAGCATCCAGTTTCGAAGATACTTCTAGAAAATAATCAGGCTCCACCGAGGTATTCACCCCCACGTCAGCTTCTCGCAAATTCTCCATACTTTGAGCTATGTTCATTATAATGAAAAATTGAAACCAATTTAGAGTGCGCTTGGTTTGAAGATACTAGTGTTGCTTGGTTTGGACGCGTTGGCTCGTGTTGAAAAATGAAAACCACTTATCACGGCATGTCACGTTCTGTATAATTCCACGAGTTGGGCCGGTTGCCTTGTACCGAAAGTGGACCCTTATTTGATGCATTGAATGGGACGATTAGTGTGGAACTTTAGGTTATCAATTGTCAATTTGCCATATATTTCCTTGCGTGGCCTCTCACATAAAAGTTTTAACTCTTAAATTTTTTTTATTATTGAAGGTTACTGAGTTATTTTAGCAAACTTGGTTACTGCCTGTTAGTTCCATTCCCTCACTCTGCATTACTTTCTCATATTTTTCTCCAAATTATGCAAATATCGGAAAGCAGACTTTTATTTTGCAGACACGTGTGTTGATTACTATTAGTTCAAAAATTGAAAATATTTTAATGGTCCATCAAACTAGTCAACCATATAAGGGCCATCCAACTCGGATGATCCGGGTGAATGACATGGCGTGTGGGTCAAGATATTTTGGTAACGTTCTAATTAGAGATGTCGATAGGCCAGGCTGGCCCATTTGACTTGACGGGCTGGAACTGGACGAGGTCCATGTTGGGTTGGCCCAGCCCAGCCGTGGTCAGATGAATGGGCTGGGCTGTGGTCCAAGCATGGTCGTCTCTTGTCCGGTAGGGCCGGCCCATTGGTCGCCACCGATAGTAATCGTAAAGAAGCATTTGTTAATTTTGCTTGAGCGACTACGTTTAGCAAAAGACTAGTAGTTTCCTCGCAAGGGAAGCTGCTAACCATTCATCGTTGTTCCTCTCAGTCTCAAAGAATTCTGTGATAAGCTCAAACCACAAGTTATCACAAAAAAAAAAAAAAAAAAATTGAAGCTATCAAGCTAATGCATGTATGTATGTATGTATAAGCTAAGTGTTCTCTTGTTGTCTGACTTTGTTGCTGAAATCTTCATTAAAGATTAGAGCTCTCATCAATTTATTCGACGATGGATCTGCTGATTGAATGGTGTCAACGATGCTTTTAGGTATCAAAAATCTTATAAATCCACAACCTCTTTTGATTTGTGAATGATAAAGTCTTCTTATTTGATGGTACTTGTTGAAATAAATTAGTAATTTCATGTCAGCAAATTTCATTATTATATTATTATATAGTATCTTCAAAAGTTCTAGTAAATTCAATTCGAATTTGTAGTAATACCTCCTATCATCGTGTTCTCTTTGCATCAACAAGCCAAACGGCGACATAAATCAAGATCCAGGGCCGACTCAATCCAACTCAAGATTCTCCATACTGCTTATTGATTATTTCTATCTCACGAATGCCACTGTCTTATTCCAAAGAAAGGCAATGAATTCATCCGCTATGTCTTCTGCAACAGCATCTCACAATGTACCAACATTTCCAACTCCATCTAAGAGAAGAGCTAACACAATAAGCCCATGAGAATGGACACAAGCAGGACTAGACGTGCAATACCGAGAGACGAGCCAACACTTGGCGGAGATGTGGTCGCGCCAGTGGTGGGGGATGGCGGCGGTGGAGATCCCGGCGGGCTGGAGGTTGGGCCGCTCGGGGGCTCCGTGATGGTGATGGCCAGCTTTTGACCCTGGGAACAGTGGCCTGCGGTGGTGCAGAGGAAGTAATAGTCGCCGGCGGTATCCAGGGAGTAATTAGCCGGAGAAGTCGACAGGACTGTGAATGGGGAGTCGGTGTTGCAGGCGTCATAGTCTTCCTTGGTCACGTCCCCAACGTCGTTGTTGCTCGAGTCGAAATCGAACACTGCCCCAAAAAAGGAAACAAAAAAAAAAAAAAAAAAAAAATTGAAGGATTAGGAGCATCAAAGAGTGAAAGCTTATCGATCATGGTCAACGCAAGTACCCCAGATCAGGGGCAGAGATGGATTGGTCTGATCACATTCAAACCTTTCATTTCTCGACATGTTGACCAGATCTGTGCTCAAATGTCGTATGACTTTCTGATGAGAGATCTACTAACAAAACAAGCTCAAAAGTGCACGAACTGAAATTGCCATAGTTCTGGATCTTCTTCTTCAACATAAATTTAGATATCATGCATACTTTGCACTCGTAAATGTATGTGAATTCGAAAGATTAATGTCGAGCGAGAACCGATTTCTGACTCACCTAGAACGTCGCCGACCTCGAACGTGTGTTGGCTCGCCCAGTCGGGATACGCGCCGGTGCTAGAAGGGATCTTCCATCCCTCAGAACCTCCCACTGTGTAATTCGTCGCCTCGGCGCACGACAAAAATGCGACCACGACCCCGAGCAGACAGGCTGTGATTTTCGCGTCGGCCATTTTCAGCTTGGGTCGTGTTGGAATTTGAAGCCCAGGTCGCCCCCAAAAAAGACTCTGTAGCTCCTTGTTTTGTCAAGGGGGTGATTTGAATCCTGAGATCATACAGGTAACAGGCTGCATTGTGCTGGACAGGCAGTGAGGCACATGAATTGATTGGCTTTGACTGATTATCTTATTTTCCGCGCAGTCGGTGATGGAGCTTGGGATTTGAAATATAAAGTCAAATATGCACGCACTCACATTAGAATTCTGACGCAGTTAAATTATTATTATTTTCAGTGATTTTGAATGGATAGCATCCTCTCTCTCTCTCAATATTTTTCATGAGTGGCTTGAGCCCAATTGGGTTGGGGCCAAAAAGACATGGAAAGCCCACAATGGCCCAAACATATTCAAGGAATTAAAAATATCTTTGAAACAGTTAGAATAAAAAAAGAGTTTAGATGGAATTAAATATTCATGTTCAATTTTAAAAGACCTAAGTCACTAAGAAGCTGAACATACAAGTCAAAAGAAAACTTGCTGAAGGCAACAAATACCGGAGGGACTGGATTCGGAAAATGGCTAAGAGTAAGAATAGAGTGGATAAGCTCAACTGTCTTTAATTTTTTGATTTATATCACAAAAAAAATTAAATTATGCAAATTATGACACAAAGTATCCTGAATTTTTTTTATATCATCAAAAACCCTCAACTTCCCATTGTGATACGATTATATCATTTTTTTTGGTGTCTTAAAAAATTATAAACTTATACATAATATGATAGAATTGAAATAGAAGGTATATGTGTCACATATATATGAGTTTGGATTTTTTTTTTGTAACATAAAAAAAATTGAGGGAATTGTGTCACAGTGGACAAGTTTAAGGTTTTTGATGATACAAAAAAAAGTTCGAAGTATTAGTGTCATAGCAGACATAATTTATATTTTTTTTGTGATATTTATCCTTATTTTCAAAGTGTATTGTGTTAATTATATGGTGATTGCATGCTTGGGTCTTGAAACAAAATTAATAATTAGGTTTTAGAAACAACAGAAGGGGAGACTTTGACATTGGGCCGGGCTTAAACCTACTCTCACCTGATATATAACCAATTTTCATTTTGAATCCATCCTGAGATGATTCAAGCTTAAAAAACTCTAGCCTGAAACTTTAGGTCACGCTTAATGAGGGACAAAAGATTGGTCAACTCGGTGTGTGAAGAGCCGCAACCATCAATGGGTCCTATTGAGATTGTGGCCGACGATTTCGAGGTGCCACTGGTCAGTCCAATGCAGTGACAAACTATTTTGAGTAAGCGCTAATTTGTTAGTCCATTAATTACTCTTTGTTACCTTTCACAGTTGCTTTGATATTGTATCCTTGTTTTCATCCGAACTCATTTCAAGTTCATATAATCAAAATGTGGGGATCAAGAGGTCCATGTGATGTAAATATGCCATCCATTGATTATGATACGATGTACGTTATTTGCGTAGTATCTAGATCACAGATATTGCTCTATGCAATTACACATGATATGGAATTGAATATTTCCATCTTATTTTTGTTTTTGGCTGCAAATATAGGTATAGACAAAATGGATGTCCTATAGTTGGTCCTCACGATTTGGAAACGCTTGCACCGTATATAGACTATAAAATGGGGAATACATGGAAATCAACATGAATTGTGTTTATTACATTGCCCAATTTAGATTGATAATTATCATATATAAATGTATGAGAAAATTACCATAAAAATCTTAAACCTATTACAATTATGTTAATTCGGTCATAAATATTTCAATTTGATCAATTTAGTCATAACCCTTTTGACAATTTGCCAATATAATCCATTCGACTAATTTTGGTTGAAAATCACTAACATGAATTCTAGCGATTTTACATAACACTACCGCCACGGATATATGGATTTTTACAAAATTTTTCATATTTTTTAATTTTTTGTTTTCTCATTTTTTGTTTTCTTATTACCCTTCTTCCTCCACTAGTCGCTAGGCCTTTATTTATTTATTTATCCAAGATGGATGTTTCTATAAAATTAATTCATTAAATAGATCTCTTTTTAAACTATTTCCCAAACTAGAGTTTCTATGCCACATCATGCTTTTAGGTTGCTTCTTATTACGCCTTCATCCCAGTCACTTCTACATCTCGCCTTGAATTAATTTTTAGCTTGTTGCAGAACCTTTCTTTTTAATATATTTATCACAAATATTAAATCTGAAGAAGAGTTGCACACAATCAACCAAGTTTATTTTATAGATTTGTTACTCCACAAATGCAATAATTTATTAACTTTGAATTCCAAATACAAATTACAAGTGTGGAATTATTTATTCTACATTTGTAAATGGCTAAAAACAAATGTTACAAATGTACATTGCAAGTAAATTTACATACATTCGTTTTATCACAAGCTTGACTAGAATTTAAAAATAAATAACTATACGATATCTGATCAATAAAAATAATTTTTTTATCCTTTAACATTATTTTCATTCAGGAAGATTGGTCTTAAAGCATCAATTCACTTTATGGAAAGATTACGTCGCAATTAAAAAATATTCTTTTTTATGTGAAATTTATATATGGATAAGTTAGCTTATTCCCATTTAAAAAAATGGAGACATGGAATGAAAGCATCACTGAGAAAATTAGACTGGCATAACATATAGTTAAATGAAAATTCCATTCAAGAAAAACAAATTGTAATCCCTTAAGTATAACATAAGTTTCATTCAGAAAGGTTGCTCTTAAAATATCAATTCACTGTATGGAAAGATTACATTGCAATTAAAAAATATTCTATTTAAGGTGAAACTATTTATGGTTAGGTAGGTAGCATTATTCCCACTTTAAAAAATGAAGAAACATGGAATGAAAGAATCACTGAGAAAATAAAATGGGCCATAGAAACCAGTCCATTTCTAGATTTTTGTGGTTATCGATTCCAAAAAAATTGGATCAATATTGTATAGTTCGGCTCCGATCCTTAATCGGAACATATAAATTTCTATAATTTAGGTTTTATGTTATGTGTTCTGAAATTTTTATTATTTATTTAATATTATATGTTCATCTTTAAGGATTTTTGCTATTGACAGATGTGAATTCTTATTGTTGCATTTATTTTCATTTTTTTAACTAAAAAAAAAAGAATAAAAAATGAAAAAAAAAAAAAAAAAAGAAATGAAGTTGGCCGATTCTCAAGTAAATCTTAGAGCTAACTCTTAGAAATGGATTGACAAGGTAGGTTCCAGGTTTCAAGATATGCAAGGTAAGTTTTAAGTCTAAAAAATTAATGAACCAATTCCAATAGGGTAGATTATCAGTTTCAAGATTCAAGTGGTACCTGAATTGACCTTGAAACCATTAATCACTAGCTAATAGATAAATGGGAGGTTTGATTGTGGGGGTTATTCTGTAGCATATTGTGAATTGAAATCATGGGGGTACTAGTTAATCATTTCTATTAACTTAAATCCCCAGTTGCCAATCCCAACCAGCTTACCAAAAGCACAGGATCTCCGTATTTTTTTTTTTTTTTTTTTGGGGAGGGGGTATGAGTCTCCGTGTTTAATTTTGTCTTTTTGTTCACTTTCTCACTATTTGAATTAATTTTATTACATGCACATGTTAGTTTCTTTTTCTTTTTCTTTTTCTTTTTTTGCTAGAAGCATATGTTTGTTTCTTCCATAACAAAACATGTAACAGTCATCCTTGTATGATTTTTTTCTTCTATTTGTAATTTGAGGCAATATATTAAACACGATAACCAAATAACTTCTACTTTAGAGAAAGAAAAAGCAATTCGTTGTGATGGAATATTGTGTAACAATAAAATTGGTCAAAGTAATGTTCTCGTAATATAGTCGGTTCATAGTATCCAGTCACCGATCATAAATACCATTAACTAAATGATAATCTTTACTAAAAGCTATGAAAAATAAGAACGTCAACTTAAAATAAAGAGTTCAATAAAAAAATGAGATAAAAAGTATCACTGAACAATTATTCGATCGTGGAGAACCCTTTGGCTAGAATTTCTACATGTGCTATGTAAAATGTTGCAAATTATAAATTTAAAAGAGAGAGAGACAAAAGTGACTTGGGTGAGAGGGTAACCTTGATTTAAGTGGTAATAAGGCTCGGGACTTCCTGCACTTTAGGTTTTATGTTGCAAAACTTAAAGTCAAACTGCACTTTTACGGGGGGAAAGTGTTAGAAAAGTTCTAAGCTTATTGCATTGATGCCAATTTAGTCATAAACTTATTATATTAATGTTAATTTAGTCCAAAACCTTTTAGACCTGGTGTCAAGTTAGTTCTTTGAACTAATATTAGCCGAATATTGTTGATATGGATGCCTATTAGCAGACGTGATAATTGGCGCTAACGTAGGCAACTTTTAGTAATATCTAAATATTTTTTAAAATTATTATTTATTATTATTTTTTCTTTTCTTATCCTTTTTCCTTCTCCTCATTCTTCCTCTAGCTAGTCATTGGACCTTGGTGACCGGCTAGAGGCAAGTGCCAACAAAGTTGAGGTCGAAATTGCCAACCACTAGTGGCCCTTGCCAAAGGCCACGAGGGTGGCAGCTATTGACCTCAACTTTCCAATTTCCAAAGATGCTTCGTTCATTTTGGTTGATAATGATTAGACTTCCTACATCCATTTGCCTAGATAGGTTCTTCTCGCCCTTGTCGGATATGACGAGGCTCAAACCCTTGCCAAAGGCTATGAGGTCACGCTTGTGAGGGCTCAAGTCCTAGCTAGCCCAGTGCGAGGTAGAGGGTGGGTGAGGCTCGACCCTTGCTAGATCCGATGAGAGTGAGCCTTGCCGGCTTAGCACAGGCCCCCTCTGCGGCCTCTGGCGAGGGCTGCCAGTAGCTAGTTGCCGACGTTTGGTGACTGACTAGAGGAAGAAGTAGCAGAAGAAAAAAAGAAAAGGAAAAAAATATTTATTTTTAAAATATTATAATATTATTAAAATTGTCCATGTCAGCGACAATCGTGCCACAGCAGCTAATTGACGTCTATGTTAGCAATATCAAGTCAAAATTAGTAAGAATGACTGAATTGACACCAATAAAACATTTAAGAATAAATTAGCACTAATGTAATATGTTTAGGACTTTTCTGATACTTTTCCTCACTTTTATACTATCACAGGGATTATAGTGATGAGAAAAATGGAAGTTGGGATTTAGTTCAATGGAAAGGGCACATAGCAACTTCTATATCTCATTGGGCATTTGAAAATAAAGTACAAAGATCGGGAAAAATATAAGACGAGGCTTTGAGGATGACATGACAATTGTTTTATGGGGGTCTACTATTGTCACGAAAAAATTATTTTGGTTGTCCTACATTCATGATTTAGGCAAGTTTGGTTTCGTGTACGTGGTGTGGCATAAGTCCATGACAAAAACCCAAGTTCTCCTTTTTGGTTGTGTTTTTATTAAATGAATAAAGGCTGCTGTAATTTCTTTTTGGTCAATTAAATAAAGCCGGATTTTAAAAATTGTTGTTGCCTGCTTTCTCTTATTTGAATTTGCCCCTTCAAGGACTCGTATGTATCACTTTTGCCATTTTGCGCAAACCAACCCGAATTAATATTCGATAAAGCCAGTTTTCCTGTTATGACGCCAATCTACATTTATACAGTGTTCCTGCAGGTACGAGGAATATATAATGATCCGAGTTAGTTAGAATATATTAAGAATTTAATCAACTCGAGGCCATATTGGGGTAAACAGTCTTATGAGAAGAAAGCAAGGCTGCTCTATATTTCATCCTTCCATGTTTATGCTTTGATTTTCCAGGGTACTGGGAAGGAGGGTAAGGGGAGGAAAATCAAGTAAATTTTTGTAACTTTCGCGAGAAGAAGTGGGAGGGAATTCAGAATTTTTCTCTCTTGATTCACTCGATATATCCAAGCAGAGCAGCTTTTCCTTTATCACGACGGTGCATACTTGCTAAATAGACCATAGGCATAGGGTAAATCATGCGTTGTTGCTACCATAGGAGTCATTATCTGTAGAAAAACAAAAGACACAAAGGTTACGAGGTTCGGCAATGTGCCTACGTTCTTGGACAAAGCTTTTTTTTTTTTTTTTTTTTTTTTTTTTGGTTGTATTGAGCATTTGCCATTGTTCAACCATATGTACATAAAAGGTTGCCACAACTAAGGAAACAAGCAACCAGAAAAAAATCAGAAAAAGGAAGAGATCTCAGAATTATAGGAATACAATATTAACAAATCTCCTTTCTTAAGATAGGAGAGAAAATCACGCCAATACTCCCCCTCAAGTTGGGCCAAAGACCTCGTCGGAGGTCAACTTGCTTATCATTTCTTGAAATACTCCCTTGGGTAATGCTTTGGTAAAAACATCGGCCAATTGATCCTCACTCTGCATGTACGGGGTCTCAATTGTCTTGTCTTGTGCCTTTTCTCTCACAAATTGGCAATCCACCTCTATATGTTTGGTCCTTTCATGAAACACTGGATTTGAAGCTATATGAGTTGCAGCCTGATTATCACAAAACAACTTTGTAGGCTTGGTCACGCAATCGCAACCCAATTCCTGAAGTAGTAGTCTCAACCACACAATTTCTCTAGTAGTAGTAGCCATGGCTTGATATTCTGCCTTTGTGCTCGAACGAGCAACCGCCATTTGTTTTTTGCTTTTCCAAGTGACAATGTTTCCTTCCACAAAAGTACAAAACCCTGTAGTTGTGACATCCATAATTTCTAGTACTGTTTTCTATTGAATTAATCAGGCATTTCATTGACGCGTCTATAGGGTTGTTCTCAGAGCTGATCACTCTCGAGATAACTAGGCTAACTGGGTAAGCTATTAAAGAATTTTAAGGCAATAGACTTGAGAATTCGACCATGAATCGGCTTCTCGACCGTGTTCATCTTTAGAGGTCATTACGGCACAGTTAAAAATCGAATTGAGATCAGAGATAGGTCGGCTCGATTGAGATGTGGTCGATCATGGGTGACTCTATTAAATTGGAAAATTCTCGTCGACTGGCACTAATTTGATTTTTTTGTCGTTTTGGTACCATGTGTTTGTAATCGAGCCCTCGAGATTTTCACGACAATCGAGAGTCGCTAATGTGTCGAGTGGGTTCATTGTGGCTCGAAAAAAATCGACCACGAGTCAATTGCCCTAAAAAGTTCTGAAAACTACCCGGTAGTCTAGGTCACGCTAAAAACTCGTCGGAGTGAAATTAACCGTCAATTTGAGTCAGATTTTAGAAATCGAAAGTTCGGTGGTGTCACAAGTTATTTTAGGAACATCAACTCAGTCTCAGAAGATTTTTCGGAGGTATCGAGATTTTTACGGAAAATGGGTTTGAACGTTGCGGAAAATCAATGAAAATTCAGATTGGCTAAATTAATGGAAAATTGGACTCTCAGGCCGAGCCTTTGTGTGTCGTGGATTTATAGAAAATCATTTGGGATTTTTCTTTATCGAAATTGGGCCTCAATTTGGGAAATTGAGTGAGGAGATTGAATTTAATTGGTGAAATTCGGAATTTGAAATGGAGCTAGAAATTGGACTTCAATTTGGATATTTTTGTGGAATTTAAGATGTGGAAAGAATTAGGGGGACATTGCATTAAATTGGGTGGATAGAGATGTGGACTTTAAGCTCTATTCTAGTCTACTTGAGCTAGAAATCCAGCTGCCCTCCAATTGCTTGCCGTCCCTATCCCCTCCTATGCACGTCTCCATTTTATTTTTCAATTCCCCAGAGCTCCTTGGAAACAACCCAGCGTGGACTCCATCTTCATCCACGGAGCTTCATTTCTCTGCCAAATTCGGTCCACAAAAGAGTCCAACAAAGCTGAGTTGTTGACTCATTGATGTGTTGTCCTTCATCCACACGGCCATCTTCACATCCTTGCACGCCCAGAGGAGTCCATTGAAGATTGGGCCGAAGAACAGCTGCACCGAAGATCAAAGCCGCATCCTCCACTAGGCTTTGTCGGCAGCAATTTGATTTCAGCTTCACCGGTTTGCGCGCCTACAACCCCACTCGGTCAACACTCGATTGAAGCCCTCCCCTCGTCTTGGACCACTGCAATTTCGGTGTTCCGCCAGCTGCAACACCGAAATTCCCAGCTCGCCACACGTCCAACGGATTGTTGCTCCGTGTCTTCTCGCAAGCTGCCAACGACGTCGAAGCTGCTCCATCTTGATTTTGCTTCTCCACCGAAATCCCGCAGCAGCCATGCGTCCAAGCTACAGCTCCCACGGTCAACACTCCACCGAATTGAAGACCCCAAGCTGCTTCCTCGTCCATTGTTGTCCATGAAGACCGAAGCTGCCCCAATTTCTTCAATTCTTTTCCTCAACCGAATTAGTTGAGCAGCCCACGTCAATCCGTGCTCGATCAGTCCAGTCCAGTCCATCATAGAATTGAAGCCCAGCAAGATTTTGGCTCATTTCAGCCCAAAGAGAGCCCATTTTCAGTTTAATTCTGGCCCAGCAAGCAGCCCACAATTCAGTATTTTCAAGCCCGAGTGATTAAAGAAGTCAGCCCAATCTTGAAGTCCAAAGTTTCTTCAGACTTGCGAAGTTCTTGGCCCGGCCCAAGTTCGGCCGCCGTTGCGTCGTCATCTCGGTGTCCCGGCCTTCGTTTAGTGCAAGTGAGTTTTACTCACTAATGCTTTCTTAGTAGACTAATATGCCTAAGGGTTAATTAAATTTAATTAATTGCAATTAGGTGGATAGATTAGATTAAAATAATTAAATTAGAGACTTGTTGATGCATGTTAGTTAAATTGATGGTGTAATTAGTAGGTAGACATGTCCTATTAATTATTGAATGCATCTTGGGATTTTTCCCATCCCATTATTTAAGCAATTCGGGCCTAAAAGGAATTTTTAGGAATTAAATATTAATTTTTGAAATTAATTTATTTAATTATTTATTTCTTGGAAATTCAATTGGGATGGCCAGTGACCAGGATTTTATGCTGATGATCGTGGTGTAGTCCGTTTATTTAATTGAGCTTTATATTGTGCTAAATTGAATTTATCTTATTTATTTAATTATTTTTCTGAAAATTCACCCGGGATGGCCGATGACCGAAATTTTGTGCTGATTGTCATGGTGCAATCTGCTTATTATTTGAGATCTATATTGTGTGAAATTGAATTGATTGTGCAAATTAGGGACTTATCCCAAATTGAAGGAATTTGAGTGATGGATTGGTTGATGGCCGAGTATGACTATTTAGCATTGATGAGCTGTAAAGCAGAGGGAACTGTGAAAGTGAATTGGGAAATTCTAGGCTGAAACCAATTAGGAACGATGTAATGAGACATACGTGGTTCGGTGATGGAGGATGTTATTGGTGAAAACGACACCTTAAAGAACGCATGAGTGCTGTCTATTACATGCAGCAGTATGGACATACATGGTTCGGTGATGGAGGATATCACTGGTGAAAACGACGCCTTAAAGAACGCACAAGTACTATCCATTACACGTCACCTTGGCAGAAGTAATGCCCGAGAGCATTAATGAAGCTCTGTGACTAAGTGTACTACTGGAGGTGTGATGAGGGGAAGTGAAGTGACCCAGAGATGGTCTGACTGACTTGTGAATCGACTAGGTCGATTGATCAATGAGTTGATCTAGTGGTTATGACTTGATTGATTGTTTAAATGCAATATATGAGGCATATATGCATAACCTTAAATTGCAGGTTGGAAATTGATGCCAAGGTAAGTCATCTGACTCGTGTTATGCTAGGTAACTTGGTGGTGTATTGGTTTTCTAATTGAGTCTTAGGGGGTAGAATTCACAGAGACATAGTCTCATTGGTTGTTGTAAAAAAACAATTTTAGACCCTTAGGTGGAAGATCTTCAAGAGGAGGATCCCAGGAAAAGCCTGGCAAAGAATCAGAGGAGGGTGAAGAGGATGATTTTGAGTACGACCTGTAGAAGGATTGAGACCTCCCTCATTTTGAAAACCTTGTGAATATTTGTAGATTTGTTAAATCAGACCTTGGTGAATAGTACTGTGAAGTTTAATGAAAGCCTGTTATGCTATGTATAAAAGTGTGGTTATGAGTTTTTAATATGAAAATGTGGCCTTGCTTTTATATCCCATTGTTTTATTGCTTAGGGATTTATAACTGCTTCCGCATGTGCTTAAATAATGAATGGGTTGGCGATACATAGTCCTGGGATATCGCATTCTAAAATCGACCAAGAGGAAGGATGTGTGGGTGCCCGAGGATCGGAGCGTGACAGTAGTAGATTTCCTGTCTACAGGGTTCTCGACCCAATCTGCATCAGTGTAGCCAACAAGTTCCGTGTGACCATTAGTTTTCATTAAAATTCCCTTCCCAGGTGTGGCCTTCAAATACCATAGTAGATGATTTATTAGCTCCATATGCCCTCGAGTTGGTTTCTGCATAAATTGACTTATGTAACTAACAATATGTGCTATGTCAGGTCTAGTGATAGTCAGATAAATACACCGTCCAACAAGTCGCTGAAACTGCCCAACATCATGTAATGGAGTGTCATATGAAATAAACTTATTATTATACTCCATAGGAATGTTGGCCGGTTTAACTCCCAACTTCCCAGTCTTTTTCAGCAAATCCATGACATATTTTCTCTAAGATAAAAGTAATCCTTTGTGAGATCTCGCCACCTCAATACCCAAAAAGTACCTCAATTTGCCATGGTCTTTGATATCAAATTCCTTGCTCAAATGCCACTTAAGTGCTTTGATTATAGGTTGATTACTGCTTGTAATCACAATATCATCAACATAAACAAGTACAACAACTTTACCTTTGTCATCCGCCTTGGTGAACATTGACGAGTCTGTTGTCCCTCTTTTGAATCCAACCTCGATGAGTGCAGCACTTAGTTTACCATACCAAGCTCTAGGCGATTGCTTGAGACCATATATGGCCTTCTTCAACCTACAAATAGTTCCATCTTTATTATGCAAGGGGTGACCAAGAGGAAGATCCATATAAACCTCCACCTCCAATTCTCCATTTGGAACAAGGACCATCCACAATTAACAACTACTGACATAAGAACACGCACAATGTTCATTTTAATCACAGGTGCAAATGTCTCTTTGTAGTCTATACCATATGTTTGAGTGTATCCTTTTGCAACCAGCCTCGCTTTATACCTTTCAACTAATCCATCATTGTTATATTTGATCTTATAGATCCATCGGCAACCAACTATCTTCTTCCCTCTTGGAAGTTGTACAAGTTCCCAAGTATGATTTCGATCTAAAGCTTGAAGTTCATCCTTCATTGCATCAACCCAGATGGTTTTTTCCCTTGCTTCCTCATAGTTGTGAGGTTCTTGTTGTTCTTCAATAGCAGATAAGAAACTCAAAAATTGTGAGATAATTTGTCATATCCAACAAATTCTTGAATGGGATGTTGCACCGAATAATAATTAGTAAAATCTCGAAGTCGAGTTGAGGGTCTAGTGACATGAGATGATCTTCATAATGGAATTACATCCGTTGCCCTTTCATCAATCAGCCCGTTAGTGGAAATTCTAGGTTTAGCTTCTGGAACAACAATTGCCTCAAATCTCTTGATCCACTTCTAAATTTTCTTGATCTACATATTCGTGACCCGAAGCACTTTGTTTTACAAATTCATGACTTGAATCATAGCTCCCATTATTGGCTTCAACACCCCCATTGTTGACTTTGGCTTCACCGGTCCCATTAACATCCATAGGAACAGAGCAAATTCATAGGAAAGCTTCTTATAATAATCTGTGCACTCCCCTTGAATGTGGCTCTTGTTAGGAAAAAACATGTGAGTTTCATCGAATACAACATCCCGAGAAATATAGATACGCTTTGTGTAAGAATCATAACACTTGTAGCCTTTCTTGACATATGAATAACCAACAAACACACATTTCCTGGCACGAGGATCTAGCTTTCCACCAGTTTGAGAGTGAACATAGCAGACACACCCAAAAATCCTCAAGTGAGATATATCAACTTTTCGCCCATACAACACTTCCAGAGGAGTTATATACCCTAACACTCGACTAGGGAGTCTATTAATTAAATAACAACTAGTCAAAACTGCATCTACCCAATAGGATTTAGACAAATCTACAAAGAATAACAAGGCCCGGGTGACCTCTAGTAGGTGACGATTTTTTCTTTTAGCTATTCCATTCTGTTGTGGAGTACCCACACATGTTGTCTCATGAATAATACCCTTGCTTCGCAAAAAATCCTGAAATGTTTGATTGGTGTATTCATACCATTGTCGGTACGAAGAACCTTAATAGAAGTATTAAATTGATTACTCACCATATTGCAAAAATCTTGGAAAACTGTAAGCACTTCACTTTTGTACTTAAGAAGGTAAGCTAGGTAGCTCTCGACTTATCATCAATAAAGGTAACAAAATACCGAAAACCCTCTCTAGAATCAACAAGAGAATATCCCCAAATGTCTAAATGTACCAAAGCAAACAATTCAGTTGATTTATGCAAATGTTTAGGGAAAGGCAACCTATGTTGCTTAGCAAAGTGACATGGATCATAACTACTAGAATCATGAGTCAAAGACATGTTTAAGGACTGCAACACCCAATTTGAAGGATGACCCATGCGCCAATGCCATAGACGAGAGGTATCCACATTCCCCTTCCTAGCCACCAACGCTTTGCCATGCAAATCTAAGGTGTACAAGCCATCTTGAAGTTGTCCTTCACCAATCATCCTCTTGGTATTGTGATCCTGGAACAACACCTCTTGTGGAGTAAGAATTACATTAGAATTCCATTGTTTAGTACATTTGCTCACAGATATTAAATTAGAAGATAATCCTGGAATCAATAAAGCCTCAGTTTTTTTTTTTCGAAAGCACATTCAGTTGCCTAACACCTTGAGTTGGCACTTGCACTCCATTAGCTACTGTGATCAGTGGATACAAAGAGCTAGTAATAGTATTGGATACAATATGTGGGGAATTACACATATGATTTGAGGCACCAGAATCAACAATAAATCGATTTCTAGACTCAATAGAAAGTGCACTAATATTACCATAAGTCTTGGCCAAATTTACGGATTCAGTGCCAGAGAGACCCGAACCATGTGTCTAAAGTAGTTGCTGAACCTGCAGTGCTAGAGACTCCAACTTGGATTGGAAGTCTATGATATTCCCTTGAATTGCTATCTTAACGTCCGAACCTTTGTCCTTATTTGGACATAGTTGAGGATGTAGAATCCAACATCGTTCCTTGGAATGCGCCCATCTCAATCACAATGATCGCAATGGAAACGAAGAGGCTTCTTTCCTTTCCCTTTGACAAATGAGTACCACCATCACTTTGCCTAGCAATTGAACTAACAGTGTTTGCAAAGTGTTTTAATGAGCCTGTTGATGGTGCCACAATCGAGTCAGAATGCATGACTCTCCTCCTTGTTTCTTCACTTTGTATTATGGAGCAAACGGTATTAAAGGATGGCAATTGCGGCCTCATAAGAATGTCACATTTGGTGTCTTCAAACTCCGGCCTTAGGCTTGCCAAGAGATAAAAAATTCTATCTTGTTCTTCCCTTTGCACATAGTCATGCACATTCTGGGTTGCAAGTCTGTATTGACGGAGTTCATCCCACTGTTTTTTTATATTCCCTAGATGTTCAGTGAATGATTGATTTGCACCTTGCCTAGAGGTAGCAAGACCTTGTTGAAGCTCAAAGATTCGAGATGCATTATTGGCTTGACCATACACCTCAGACAACGAATCCCACAACGTTTTGGCCAAATCTGAGTAAGCAAAAATCTCATAGATTTTAGGCTCCATTGAGTTGAAGATCCAAGTCATAATGCTATGATCGCTTGCTTGCCATTCTTCAAAATTTGGATGACTTTCATTAGGGGCTTTAGTTTGCCCAGTAATATGTCCAAGCCTCAATTAGCCTCCAAGCGCAATAGTCACCGCTCGTGACCATGGGAGAAAATTCCCTCAATTCAGAAAAATAGATGTAAGACGTTGATTATTTCCCTCATGCACCACAGCCTTCGCCGATTCAGAGCTCACACCTTTGTCGGGAAGCTTTCCAGACTCTAATTATGAAATTGTCATGGTGCTCACCCAAAAAAAAAAAATGACACTAAGAGGATGAGGTGAGTTCTTCAAACAATCAGGTCATAACCCGCTCTAATACCATGTAGAAAAACAAAAGACACAAAGGTTACAAGGTTTGACAATGTGCCTACGTCCTCGGACAAAGCTTTTGTTCTCTTTTTTTTTTTTTTTTTTTTGTATTGAGCATTTGCCATTGTTCAACCATATGTACATAAAAGGTTGCCACAACTAAGGAAACAAGCAACCAGAATAAAATCAGAAAAAGTAAGAGATCTCAGAATTATAGGAATACAATATTAACAAATCTCCTTTCTAAAGATAGGAGAGAAAATCACGCCAACGTTATCAATTGAAATCAACTACACATTAATTTTATTCAACAAATGGATGGAACTATGCTTGACTTCCAATTGATGGGCATCGGCCATTATCCAAAACATGCTCCGGTGGACAATCGATATTGATGTGTTTGTTTATATAACAAAACATGCCATGGAGAGAAACATGTTGAATTGACCCTTGGAAGGCTAAGGTATCCACGACCTAGCAACTTAGTCATCCAGATACCATCTATTCCCCTCTCCACTAGCTTGTGCTGTCTATTTGTTTTAAAAGGAGGATATGACAGCATGAATGAGATTGTAGACCAACTAATGGACTAGTTTAAGAAAGAAGGGTATTCTGCCACACACAGCTTGCTTCAAGACCGAAAGGAATAATTAGGGGGATTTTGGGCCTTAGTCATGGATCCTCTTTTGTGGGTCTGATCCCGCGGCTTTTGCACTTTCTTGAACGTCGGAGAATCATAATAACATTCAAGTCCCCACATCCATAAAACAGAGCAATGTGAGCATAGCATGGAGGTGATGAGGGTTTCAAGGAAGCTCACTCAAAAACCAGATGGAAGTTTCTTGCATCTTATGGGAGCAATTTCATGGTCACTTCATGAAATTGAAACTGAAATCAGCTGAATGTCTATCATTCCAAAGAAACTAGGCACTTGGATAGATCTGTTATCATCAAAAATAAAATCCAACATTCATTTCATTATTTAAATAGGCAATACGAGATAATAGTTTCATTCATGGGGATTAGGCAATGGCCCAATTTCGAATTTCATTTTTGGCAAGCAATTCCATTCCATATATGAAGTGATATTGTATTTGTTCGTGTAAACAGTTATCTAGATATAGTTGCAATTTCTTTATGTAAAATCCCTCCTTTGAAAATCTCAAAAGTTTATTGGTTGATGTAGGACAAATTGCGAATAGTTTCCTAAAATTAAGTGATCAACAAATGAATAGAATTTAGCACGACATTCATCAAAGTGAATAGATCAAGGTCGGCCCACTACGAGCGAGAGCTACGGATAATCTAGCATAAATCATGTCGACAAGGATTTTTCATTGGGGTGCCACGGGGTTTCATTACAGATACCGGTGAAGAGCAAATGCTGAAAATGCATTTGTCCAAGCCTTTAAGTTAGCTTTGGAACTGTTGTCGTCAATCCTCCACAACCTCTACCGTAATTCACTACTCAATTCCAAAATTCCCTGCTCAGCCACACCAATTTTCCCAAATTCCTCGCATAGCTTGTGCTTCACACTACTTTACCCTTCCATTTTAGCATGCAGCAACGTAATTTTGGTGTCCTGCTCGCTTCACGTTCCCATTACATTTCCCTAAAGACTCCATTTATTAATGGAAAAGCAAGTCCATTCAAGTCGTGCTTGATTTCAAAGTTCAACCAAAGCACCTGTGGAGGTGGCACGCACCTTCCGTATAATGCTAAGGAAATTACGCGTTCGAGCGCGCACAATAGAAAAAGCAAGGACTGGGAGCATCTCTATTGCAAGTGGGTTTTCTTTTCCACTTTTTTGTTAAAATAAAAAGCAAGTAAAGTCAAGAAGTACTGCAGAGGTTCCCCGCAACTTCCACATGATGCTGTGAATATTATGTGTGCAATGACTCAGCATTCTTTAAGCACTTTGCAATCAGTATACTTCAAGCATGCATAGTAAGGACAAACAAAGCTTAATACTGCGCAAAAGAAAAATGCACTTTGGTGGAGAAGCCGTTGGCCGAAAATGTTAACATGAAATAAAAAGCTAAACATCAAATGAAATAAAAAGGTAATTGGTATTCACTAAATAATTATTCGACGGTGCAGGGAACTCATTGGCCAAGAATTTCTGAATGTGACACCGAATGTATAAACCTGCAATGCCACCAACTCGAGAGGAGCCAACTATAATACCTTGTGAGTCTATGAAAAGGAAAAAGAAGACCAGTGGAATCACCTCATGTACGTAATTATATGGATTTAACATAACGTTTAAGTTCAATTAGTTGTTGATTGTGCAAACAAGATCGTCATAATTTTCTAACTTACCCAAGTAAAGACGAACAAAACCTCTTGTATTTACTATCAATCGACTACCAATTGCCTCGATAATTCCCATATACTAGAGATTCTCCAGTCATTATTGATATATGAAATGTCTGAATGTGCTTGTAGCTCTATCCAAATCTGGAAACAGAGTTTCACCCAAATCCAGTCTTTCGTAGAAAGTGCGCACTAATCTTCGACTGACCTCACTCTGAGCATCAACATTGCTCGCTGGTTTTCTTTTCAATTCTTCATTCACTTGGAAAAGCAAGTCAAGTCAAGGTGCACCTACATAAGTAGGTTCAATGCACCAACCGCATAACGCTGCGGACATTATGCTTACAATGGTTGCCCTTTGCTTTTTATTTTCTAATCGTTTTAATAATAGAAAAATGAAGTTAAGTTGAAGTTGTTCTCATTTTATTATAAAAATGCGCCTGCATGGCTCTACGTCCTTCTGCTCAATGCCGTGGAAATTATGCATGCGATAATTAGGCTTTTCGTGCAGCATGCATCGCAATCGCAGCAGTTCAATTAATTGAAGATTCTTGGACCGTTGGATGGCAAGAACTCAGCATTGTTCAAGCATGCGCAGTAGAGAGTGTTGTGATGTAATTTCTCTGACTTGCTATCACTGGATGTGTTCGATGTTAACTGGTTTTGATATTTCTCTCAACTCTTGGCATGTATGTGAGTAATACAATGACAAGCTTGAAATATTGAGGATGATGTTTTTCTTCGAGGACTCTTATCAAATTTCAGATTCGCTAGAAGTACATGGTCTCTTCCGATCCTTGCTGCTGGTTGACTGGGCACGCAGGCCCTTGCCGCCAGTCGGCGGGGGTCGCCAGCCCCTGGCCAGGGCTCGGCAGCCTTGACCGACCCTCTCCCACCTTCCAGCAACGGCGGGGAGGTGGTAGCAGTGGCGAGGGTTGAGCCCTTAGCCATCAGCTACCTTCCTCCTCCTCCTCTTGTCATCGTCATCGTTGTCGCCGTCGTTGTCATCGTCATTATTATTATGTTTTAAGTTTAATTTAATTAATTTTAATATTAATTATTTACCACGTCAGCACTAAAATGATGTCGTTTCAGTATTGTCTAGTCACATCAGCATGCAAAACAACGTCGTTTGGCACTAAGCTCGCCAGAAAATCGCAACGTCAGTATTTTGATTGAATTTTAATGTCATTAGCACTTAATTGATCTATTTTGCTCCGATTTTGACATTTAAGTGTCAATTTTCTAACTTTTGGTACTTAAATGTCCATTTTGTGTCAAGTTTCGACACTCTTAATGCCCTTGTCATTGACTCATGTACGTTAGCAGCATATAAGAGAATTAAAGCAAGTCAAGTCAATCCAAGACAATGCTGGATCTCTCAAATTTCAATTGAAGCACGTAGATAGGTTCCGGGCGCCTTCCCAGTAAGATGGCTTGAATCGGAGAAGATCACAGCAGGAGCGTGGGGGTGTTGGTCGTCAGTTCTCTTTTCTACTTTTTCTTATTTATTTAAAAAGCAAGTCAAGTCATGATGATGCTGAATATTGCGTGTCTCCAAGATGCCGCTTTGACCAAAAATAGAAAAGGAAAAAGCCATGATCTGCGGAAATAACGCGAACAATGATTGTTGTTTCCGTGGCATGCCTCATAGCGGTTCGATTGACATGAAGAGTTTTGGACCGTTAGATGGCAAGAACTGAGCATTGTCCAAAGCACGAATATAAGATTACGTTGTGTGCTGGTAATAAAGCGTCGAAGGCTTAAAATCGGTGGAGATCCTAGGTTGTGTTGTTTGGGCACTCCTCAGCTAGTCACCGACACCTTGCTCATCTGTTCCCTGCTTTGATTGCTCCATTTTCTTCTGGTTAAGCAAGGGGGATGAGAGTTCTTTATTTTCGTTTAAATTAACCTAGTTCTGAAGGACATTGTGCAATTCGCAGATTTAGACTGTGAAAAATCTGGCTTTCTTTTAAGGCTCCGCTCGACCAATCTCCTATTTTCAAAGGGGATAAGGATCTCTTTGGTCAATCAGTACGTGATGTACATCCAATCAAGAAAATGTAAATCGGTATTTCCCTTCTCTTTCTTTCTCCCCAATTCCTTTCTTTTCTTTTCACTTCATTTCCCTCTCAACTTAAATTGCCAATCTAATTGTAAAAGAAAAGAAACTAATCACTCAAAAGATCTGAACTTCGGGGGATCTTCTTCATCGACCCCAATGCATGGAGTAGGTCATGAAGGGGGAGATGGACAGGCGGAAGGGAATGCCTACGAAGTATTCTTGAGCTTTAGAGGGAAAGACACTCACAAAGGCTTCACTGATTATCTCTATACTAGCCTTGTTGATGCAGGAATTCACGTGTTTAGAGATGACAATGAGCTTCGTGTTGGTGAGGAGATTTGTTTGGAGCTTCTTTGCAGCAATATGCTGTCCACAATCTTGATCCCGATTATCTCTGAGAATTTCGCTTTTAGCAAATGGTGCATTTGTGAGTTTGTTCAGTTATTGAAGTGCAAGAGAAGTGGAGGGCAAATAGTGTTGCATCAATGCACATAAAGAAGATTTGGCTGAGATGGTTGTGAAGGAATGGGAAGAAGCCTTTAAAGAAGTCAGTTGTTTGAAAGGATGGGAATTAGAGAAAATTGATGATGGGTACATTAATCTCAACAAATCATTATTTAATTTCTCACAAATACATCTTTCTTGAAAAGAATATGTGTGTGTGTGTGTGTATGTATCCCCTCCTATGCTGAAATTCATCGTTATTTGACAAGCATGAAGGAGCTTTGGTCAAAATTGTTGTCATAAAAGTTATGAGCGAGTTAAAAAGAAAATTTCAGCTAATTGTTCCCCAACATTTGGTTGGAATTGATGATCGTATCAAAGAAATTATGAGCTTCATTGATGGTATATTTCAATGATATAAAGATTATCGGACTTTATGGAATGGGCGGCATTGGTAGGACGACTCTTGCAAAGGTATTAGTACAACAAACTCGCTAATCATTTTGAGTATAGGAGCTTTGTGGCAAATATTCGAGAAACATCTCAACGCAAGGGTATTGAATACATACAAAAAAAAACTCATTTATGACATTATAGGAGCTTCATGTCACGTGTCTAATGTCGATGAGGGAATAGGTGTCATCAAATCTTGATTTACAAGTAAGAAAGTCCTAGTTCTTCTTGATGATATGGATGAGAATACTCACTTGAATGCTTTGGTCGGTGATGGGAGTTGGTATGCAATAGGAAGTGTAGTCATCATCACAACCAGAGACAAGATCATTCTTGATGAAGCTAGGGCGAGCTACATGTACCCACTCAATGAGTTGTTTGTGGATCAATCATTGAGTTTATTTAGTAGACATGCATTTCAAAAGGATTCTCCTCGGAGTGATTATGAGGTTATCTCTCGTGATGTTGTTTCTACTACTGGGGTTCTTCCATTAGCTCTTGAAGTTATAGGTTCATTCTTATGTAGAAAGATAGGAGAAGTATGGATAGATACATTGAAGAAATTGAAGAAAATACCTAATAAGAAAGTGCAAGAGACATTGACGATAAGTTACAAAGCATTAGATCATGAGCAAAAACAAATATTTTTGGACATTGCATGCGTTTTCATTAGATCACACAAACAAAATTCAACTTACATGTCGGATGCCCGTGTTTTTTTTTTTTTTTTTTTTTTTCGAGAAGAGATTAAAGTTGTGACATCTTGAATTTCAAGTTTTGTTTTCAATTGAATAAATCAGGTTTTTTATTGACATGTCTATAATTCTATTCTCTAAGCTGATCAGTCACAAGATAACTAGTCTATCCGGAGAAGCCGTTAAGGAATTTTAACGTAATAGATTTGAGAATTCGACCAGAAATTGACTGCTCGACCGTACTAGTCTGCAAGGGTTATTACGACATAGTTAAAAATCGATTAGAGATTAGAGATAGGTCGATTCAACTGAGATAAGTGATCAAAGTGTGGAAAATTTCAACTGATTGCAAAATTCTCGTCGAACGGCTCTAGATCGATTTTTCTGTCATTTTGGTACCCTATGCCCATATTTGAAATCTCAAGATTTTCATGACAACCGAGAGCCACCAATGTGTTAAAGATGTATATTGTGGCTTGAAAATAATTGGCCACGGGTGAATTATACTCAAAATGGCTAAAAGCTATATGGTATGCTAGGTCATGCTAAAATCGCGTTAGATTGAAATTAACTGCGAATTTGAACACGATTTCATAAATTGAAAGTTCTGTCATGTCATGATTCATTTTAGGAACGTCGACTCATCCTCCGAAGATTTTTCTACAACTCGAGATTTTTGGCGAAAATTCAAAGTAGGGCCATTTTTGACCAAAAAAATCAAAGGGCCGTTTTTGTTCACATTTTTGGGATTCAAGTGGGTTCAATTGGTGAGAAAAATGTGAATTAAAGTGTGGGCACCTTACTAGTATTTATGGACTCCGATTTAGATCTAATTGAAGGAGAATTGAAGTGAATTTGGGGGAAATGTGTCCAAATTCGTAGGCCAAGGGTCCACAACATTTTGGACCACTTGGTGAAGCTTTTAAGAGAAGCCTGGGGCCGCCAAGGGGCCATAGATGATAGCCATGGCTGGTGGGGCCTTGCCAAGAGACCAAAGAGATGAGATAAAGACTTTTGGGCCAAGGAGGGACCCTCCAAGTATTCAGCTGTCTCCTTCTTCCTCTGCAGCTTACTTTCTCCATTGCTAACACATTTTAGAAGCTTAAAATTGCAGAGAAACAAGCCAAGCTCCCCTAGTTGTCGCACGCCTGCCGAAGCCGCCAGGACCACCGCTCGCCGTTGCGCCCTCGTGCGAGCTCGTCGCACACTATCCATTGTCCTGCACCTCCAGTTGTGCCCAGCCATGCCCCCGAGCCACCCTGGTCACCATAGGGCTCAGCTGGAGCCCCGTCGATGCTGTCTAGCAGCCGTCGTTGCTTGCCGTCGCCCCTACTTGCCCGCTGCAGCCTAGTTTGCCTATCCCTTGCTGTTTCCACCCTCTTTCCAGGTTGGTTGGTCAGTCCTTGGATAGAACCGAGAAGCCCAGCTAGTCGTGAGCCTTCGTGGACCATTTCGGGCCTCTTTCGAGCTTTATTGGGTGTCACCACTAGGAGGTTTGTCGCCCGTCTTTGCATTGCCGTTGTTGTGGACTCACCGGATTGCAAAATTAATGAGTCTACTTGCTAAACTCTGCTTGGGGAGTTAATGATGCTTAAGAGTTTATTAGTTTAGGCTAAGTATGATTTATGTGGTTAGTTAGAATGGATTAGGATTTAATTATTTGGTTTTGCATGTTAGGTGGTTAGAATGGCTTAATTAGAGACTAGATAAGTTGTACTATTTACCTAGATTGGTTCGGAAATGTTTCGGGTCTGTTTCGGTGTTTAATTAAGCATTTTCGGCATAAGTTTCTATTTTTGGCATTTAATTGCATTTATTTTATTATTTTTGGTATTTATTGAATTATTTATTATTTTCTAGAAATTATATCGGTATATCCGTGACTAGAATTTCATACTAATTGCAATGGTGTGCTTGGTTTATTTAATTGAGCGCTAATTTGTGCAAATTGAGTGGTAATTGTAATTTTGAGCATTTATTCCAAAATTGTGGAATTTCGGTATTTTAATTAGAAAATACTGGGCGTCGGTTTTCAATACCAAAAATGTGTTTATGCACTATATAAATAGTGAGATTTTTGAAAAGAAGGATATTGCATTTTGGCTCAGGTTGACCGTGTACCCACACACGATTATTTTGATCGGGTATTTTTAACACGGTGAATCATTAGCTTGTGATAGCATTGTATGTCAACTTGTGCGAGCATTGTTAAATTGTCAGCTTGTGAGAGTAGTATACTAAATCAACTTGGGTGAGCTATATATCATCTTGTGCGAGTTACCATCTATATATCAGCTTGTGAGAGCTATGGCCATCTATATCAGCTTGAGAGCTAAGACCATCTATATTAGCTTGTGTGAGTAGTGGTCGTATCGATTGAATTGATAGATGGTATTGAATTAATAGATGGTATTGATTGATAGATGGTATTGATTATATCGATTTGAGTGGATCGATTGATCAATGGTTTGAATTGAACTGAATTGATTGAGTATATGAATTATACTGATGTGTAGGAAGGAACTGAGGTAAGGTAAGTCCTCTGTCTTGTGTGTGCATACACTGCCTTTAGGCATATTTCCTTCTTAGTCATTTAGGGGGTGGACTTGTTGAGACATTGTCTCATCCCGTCGTGGGCTCAATCTTTTCAGGTCTTTAGATGACAGTTCCTCCAGAATGTTTTGGCCAGCCCATGAGGGTTACCGAGCGGGTTTTTAACTACCTTGATCAGGGAAGTCACTGGGTCTATGAATTGGTAGTGACCATTATTTGGGTCGAAGAGGGCCCACCTCATTGGGCGCCTTATCGATTCAAAGCGTGGTTTCGCTACGGATCCAATGGATTCAAGGTGGGTCCCCTCCGAGGTTTTGACATCCGTGCTGTGGTAGTTGATGCCACTCTAGTTGAGGGTGCAACTAACCCTCCTGATGGTGTGGTGGAGGACCCGATGCCCCCAGAGCCAATGGAGACCGAAGGATAAGCGAATGTGTCCGTCTGGCTGGTCTTAGGACAACTTCTTTTGGAGAGCCGGTCTTTTGTAGACTTCTGTCTTTAGACTAGTATTTTATATAAACTAGTCAATTGTGTATAAAGGTGTGTTGTGATTGTGAAAGTGTGGTCTTGCTTTTCTATCCCATCTTTGTGCTATCTAGGGATTTAGTTATATGCTTCCACATGTGCATTAAAATGAATGGGTCGGTGACGCGTCTTGGGACGTCGCATCTTAATCGACTACCGAGGGATGAGCACGCGCTTGAGGATCAGGGCGTGACATCCTCGCCCAGAGTGGTACCAGAGTTGGTCGATAGTTGAAGTGATAAGGTACGATGGTTTATGGGATAATTAGTAGGAATGGCTTTTATTTCATGCTGATGCATGTCATTGATAGCTATTTGGTAGATTGTTTGGGATTGCTCAGCATCTAATTCTATGTGAAATTGGAAAGCAGGTTTCTGTAAAGAATATGCATAATGAGTGATCAAGAGTAGATGACTCCTACAAAGAGAACCATTAGACCTATTACTAGAGGTAGGATGCCAATGAGGGTCGGTATCCGAGGGAGTCGTGGTCAAGCGCTAGCTTAGGCTAGCGCTAGTGGAGTAGCACCGTCTCTTGTTGGTGTTGGGGGTAGCAACCCTTGGTGATCCCAAGATCGAAGGGATCATGCAGGTGCTTGAAGTAATGGGAGCACTGATGGGGTAGCAAGCCAAAATCAAGCCGTTGTCACTATTGCCACCGTTACAGCTATTGCTATTGTTACCGTTGCCGCCACCATCGATGCCGCAGTCGCTGCCGCACTTGTCGAAATTCTAGCTGGGAATATAGTTATGGAGAGAGAGAGAGAGACCGATTCACAAGTTGGTAGAATAGTTCTTGAAGCTAAACCTGCCGAGGTTCACTAGAGGAGGAGATCTCGAGACTACATCACTTTGGATCTAAGACCTAGAGAAAGCCTTTGCACTGTTGATGTGCAATGAGGAGGAAAAGGTTGTCTTGGCAGTATACCGGCTGCAGGGTAACATGGATACTTGGTGGAAAGCCACCAGAGGTACAGTATTCCCGGAAGGCGTAGTCCCGGTGTGGAACGTTTTCCTCAGAGCCTTCAATAGCAAATACTTTTCGGGTAGTGCCTAAGAACAGAAGATGGAGGAATTTCAAGGACTCCGATAAGGAATGCTGATAGTAGATCAGTATGAGGCCAAGTTCGCGGAGCTATCTTAGTATGCTCCAAGACTGGTGGAAGATCCCAAAGACAAAGCCTGGAGGTTTAGGAACGGCCTCCAACTAGAACTGAAGAACCCATTAGTATCACTTGATTTGAAGGACTATAATGAGGTGGATAGTCGGGCCCAGCTAATAGAGAGAAGTTTGAGTGAGCAAGCCGATGTTTAGTTCACATAGAGATGGGAATTGGTATAGGAAGTAACCCATGATTGGAGGAAGGTTCCATGTTTCGCCAAATAGAAAGGGTGGAATAGGCAAGTCAGCATTGAATAGAATGGCGCGTGTCGTTTTTGTGGAAGGCAACATGGTTCAGCCCCATGCCATCTGAGGATGGGTGTTTGTTTCGAGTGTAGCCAACGGGATCACCTGGCCAGAGATTGTCCTAGAAGGCCAAGGGGACTACAGTAGTTACCGCCGTCATCGTCGATGGATTAGAATAGAAGGTTGGTGCCAAAGATTGCACAACAGGAAGGACATAATAGACCCCTAGCGTAAGGACAAGTGTACGCCATCACTAGAGGACAGGCAAAGAAGTCGCCGGATGTGGTTATAGGTATGATTTTGCTGAACGACCATGCTGCATTGCTTTATTTGATCCTGGTGCGACTCATTCATTTATAGTTGAATAGTTTGTTAAGCTGATAGGATTGAGTCCCGAGTTGTTGGAGTTAGTGGTTAGCATATTTATATTGTTAAAGGATAAAATGTTAGCTACATTGGGTTGTTCTGGTTGCAAGTTAGTGATTGGTGAGCGAGAGGGGAAGATAGATTTGTTAGTCCTAGCTATGTATGATTTCGATGTAATAATTGGCATGGACTGGCTCATCAAGTAACGAGCTAAGATGGACTGCTATCGTAAAGCGATTCAGTTTAACCCGTTAGTGAGTGAAAGTTTTGAGTTTATCGGGAGTCGAGGAGGGCCCTCGATTTCCTTAATTTCGTTGCTCGAGGCAACTCGTTTGTTAGACAGGGGTTATCAAGGTTACCTGGCAATTGTCGTGGATACAACAATTGAGGAGCTGAAGATTGAAGATATTGCAGTGGTACAAGAATTTCTAGATGTGTTTTCGAAAGAATTGCCAGGCCTGCCGCCACAAAGAGAGAGATAGAGTTTGTGATTGAGTTAGCACCGGGATAAAGCCAATCTTTAAGGCTGATTATCGGATGTCATTTTGTGAGTTGAAGGAACTTAAGGTGTAGGTGCAGGAATTGTTGGATAAGGAATTCATACATCCTAGTACATCATCCTGGGAAGCACTAGTTCTGTTTGTGAAGAAGAAAGATAGTTCGTTGCGCTTGTGCATTGACTATTGTCAACTTAATCAAATGACGATCAAGAATAAGTATCGCCCGCCAAGGATCAACGACTTGTTTGACCAGTTGCAAGGAGCGTCGATATTTTCAAAGATCAACTTGAAGACAAGGTATCATCAATTGAGGATCAGAATGGAGGACATATCGAAGTCAGCGTTTCATACTTGATATAGCCATTATGAGTTCATTATAATGCCGTTTGGTTTGACTAACGCCCAGCTACTTTTATGGATCTGATGAACCGAGTGTTCAAAGAGTATCTAGATTAGTTTGTGATCATGTTCATTGACGATATTCTGGTGTATTCGAGGAGTTCTAAGGAGCACGAGAGGCATTTGAGAATGGTACTTCAGACCCTAGGGATTCATGGATTGTGTGCTAAGTTCAATAAGTGCGAGTTTTGGTTGACTCGTGTAGCGTTCTTAGGTCACGTGATTTCAGGCGAAGGAATCTCCATGGACCCGTCCAAGATTGAAGCAGTTATTAGTTGGTCGAGACCGACAATAGTGACATAGATCAGAAGCTTCTTGGGTTTGGCAAGTTACTAGAGAAGGTTCGTGGAAGGATTTTAGCATTAGCATCGCCGTTGACTCGACTATTGAAGAAGGAAGAGAAGTTCATGTGGATAGACAAGTGAGAGTATAGTTTCCAAGAGCTTAAGCAAAAGTTGACTACCGCACTTGTGTTGACCATACATTCTAGTCCTAGAGGATATGAGATCTATAGTGATGTGTCGTTTAGAGGACTGGGTTGCTTGTTGATGCAACATGGTAGGGTTGTTGCATACGCGTCTCGTCAGTTGAAACCTCATGAGCTGAATTATCCAACGCATGACTTAGAACTTGTAACAATTATTTTCACTCTGAAGATTTTGAGACATTACTTGTGTGGAGAAAGATTCCAGATCTTCATTGACCATCAAAGTCTCAAGTCTCTATTCTCTCAAAAGGAGTTGAATATGAGACGTCGCTGGATGGAACTTCTGAAGGACTATAATTGTGATATTCTGTATCACCATGGAAAGGCGAATAAGGTCACAGACACGTTAAGTCGAAAGTCTTCAGTCACACAGATGATGGTTAAGGAATGGGTTTTACGCAAGAGAGCTAGAGATTCGATTTTCAAATTTGAGCTAGGCCACCTTTCGAATCTTATGGCCACCCTCAAAATTGAGCCGGATGTGCAAATCAAAATCAAGACACTTCAGTTAACAGACCTGGAAGTTCAGAAGATCCTGCAAGAGAATACTGAAAAGAGAAAAACTTATTTTCAGATTTCCGAGGATGGAACACTAAGGTTCCGAGGATGATTATTTGTACCTGATGATGTAGAGCCTAAAGAGGAAATCTTATTAGAAGCTTATCGTGGCAGTTATAGCATTCATCTTGGCAATATGAAGATGTATCAAAATTTGCGTTAATATTATTGGTGGTCTGGTATGAAGGCAGACATAGCCAAGCATGTCACCAAGTGTTTGATGTGTTGGCAAGTGAAGGCACATCTTTGTAAGTTGGGAGGACTTTTGCAACCTCTTGAGATTCTCAAGTGGAAATGGGAACATAATACAATGGATTTTGTGACAAGCTTACCAAAGGGTCAGAGGGGTAATGATTCCATTTGAGTAGTGGTCGATAAACTGACGAAGTTGGCTCACTTCATCGCTGTACAAAAGGATCTGGATTTGGATAGGCATGCAGAGTTGTATGTGCGTAAGATTGTTCGTCTGTATGGAGTGCCGGTGACGATTACGTCTGATCGAGACCCGAGATTTACAACTACATTTTGGAAGAGTTTGCAGACTGCCTTAGGAACGAAGCTACAATACAGTATGGTCTATCATCTGCAAATGGATAACTAGTTTGAGAGGACGATTCAAATCCTCGAAGACATGCTGTGAGCTTGCGTGTTAGACTTCAAGGGAAGCTGGGAGGAATAGCTTCATCTTGTCAAGTTTGCCTACAACAATAACTACTAGCAGAACATTTAGATGGCTCCCTTTGAAGCATCGTATGGCAGTGTGTAGAACACCAGTTTGTTGGGATGAGGTGAGAGAGCAAAAAATCACAGGTTTAGAGTTAGTCCAGCAGTTTGTGGATGCAGTTGCTGTTATTAGAGACAGATTAAAGACCGCTCAGAGCTACTAGAAAAGTTACGTAGACAAGCGCTGGAGACCATTGGAATTTCAAGTTGGTGAGCACGTCTTTCTGAAAGTGTACTTCACGTTTGGTAAGAAAGGGAAGTTGAGTCCGAGGTACGTAGGTCCCTTTGAGATTCTGGAAAGGATAGGGACTCTAGCGTATCATCTTGCATTGCCACCGAGGTTCATACAAGTGCATGGCGTCTTTCACGTGTCGATGTTGAGGAAGTATGAGCTTGACCCGACTCACGTGCTAAATTTTGAAGAATTAGATGTGGATGACAAAATGTTTTACATGGAAAGATCGGTTTAGATTGTGAACAAGTTCTACGCACCAAGACAATCTCGTTGGTGAAAGTGGTCTGACAACACCACGACACAAAAGGACCAACCTGGGAATGTGAAGATTTGATGAGACAATTGTACCCCTACCTTTTTGTTTAAAGATTTATAATGATTTAAATTTCGAGGACGAAATTTTTATAAGAGGGAAGAGTTGTGACATCCTAAATTTCAGGTTCTGTTTTCATTTGAGCTTTTCAATGACGCGCCTATTGTTCTATTCTCTAAGCTGATCACTCACGAGATAACTAGTCTATCTGGAGAAACTGTTAAGAGATTTTAATGCAATAGATTTAAGAATTTGACCAAAAATCAACTGCTTGACCATGCTAGTCTACAATTGTTATTATAGCACAGTTGAAAATCGATCAGAGATAGAGATATGTTGATTCGATTGAAATATGTGATCAAAGTGTGGGTGATTCCATATGATTGGAATGTCCTTTATCACTAGTTTTCTAAAAGGCCATGGGCATGGGAACAAAATTATGTTCTTAAGAGCCATGGAAAGAATAGGAGTGGTGCCTAAAGGATAGGAAGAAAAGGCTTTTCTTCATTTTCCTTATGATCCTAGATTTAGTTATGAGAATTAGCCTGAAAATAAGGATGACGACGAGCGGATCTTTACAAATTTTCAACCCAGGATGGGTGTGGCTGCTGACGTCCCTAGTGAAAGAACAAAACTGTTTTGTTCTAAGGAGCATAAAAGGGTTTATGTCCAAATGCTAAACAAAGGGGTGATACACCCTCGAACAATAGATTTTGACTTTTTGGACTTGATAAAGGTTAACTTGAGGGAAAAGTTGGCCATTCTTCAACTTGAAAAGTTTTGTGCTGAGACAGCTGTGGCTTCTCCGGAATTGACAGCATACTTTTACTCAAAAATGTCTTTCCTTGATCAGAATCACATTTAGTTTATTGTTTGTGATAGAACCTTTGTTGTGGATGTTGACATTCTAGCCGATATTCTAGGAGTGGAAAGAAGTGGTTTTCAACCAATCAATATCTCCATAGGTCAAGCCACTAGATTTCTAGTAAAGGACTGACTACCAAGTGGAGGTATCACATATTCCCAATTGCCAGCCTCCAACATTCTATTGCACAAAATTGTCATCAATTGCATTAGACCTAAGGCAGCCTCCAAAACTGATGTTTCCAGATTTGAGGTAAGAATCATGTGGGCAATCTGCAATGGGATTCATTTTTGACTTCCTCATACTATCCTGCTGCATATGTATAGAACTATAATGAAAGAAAAAGGCCAATTGCCTTACTCTGCCTTGGCTACAAAGCTATTCTGCCATTTTTCGATGCAGTTTCCCTCTTCACTTTGTTCAAGAACTATTGCTCCTATGGAAATATGAATAAAGATGATATAAAAAATGAGGCTAAAGGATCTAACTAAGGCCATTGAGCTTTTGAAAAAAGAATCCTCGAGCAAAATCAAGGAAGGATTTGCTGCTACAAGAAAGCGCAAAGGCAAGGAAGTTATGCAAGAAACTGCAAAGAAAATGAGATCACTTATCCTGCATGATGAAAAGGATGAAGATGATTTGACCATTTCTACCATTGCCTTAAGAAATCTTCAAGGCTTTGTTGCTTTTGAGAAATCAAAGGAAAGAGAAGGAGGACACAGAGAATATGAAGAAGAGGAAGAAGAAGTAGCACAAGAAAAAATAGAAGAAGAAGAAGCAGGAGCTAAAGATGAAGAAGAAGAAGAAGAAGAAGAAGAAGAAGAAGAAGAAGGTGATTCTGAAGAGAAATGTGAGGATGATGACAACAATGACTTTGATGGAGAGACTGTTGTAGTAACATTATCAAAGGACTTTGAAGAAACTAGGGATGACCTTGAAGGAGTACGAATTGAGACAAAACATCACTCTCGTTCTAAAAAAAAGAAAAGGTACAAGAAGAAGGAATTTCTTCTCCACCTATAGGCACAAAAACACGGGGGGGGGGGGCTCATGAGAAAGCATGGACTTCTTCTCCACCTAATGCAAGTGATGGCATAAGTAGATCTCTTGCCAACCCTAAAGATGTTTTTGCATCTCAATTTCTTGAAGCTGAGGTTGAAGAGTCTACTCCAAGTCAGGGTGTAAAAAAACTATCCTCGATCAAGTTGATGTTCTTTCATCTCTCAATTCTCCACAAATTCACTTTGTTGAAGCTAGTACTCAAACAGAACTTGATGCAAACTATCCAAGGATAGTAGGGCTCATTTTGGAGGTTAAAGCTCAGCAATATGTGATGGAGGTTGAGATCCAAAAGCTTCACTCTGCCTTGAGATCTACTTTAGATTTTCTCATTGGTAAGGTACAGTCTCTAGACACTCAAGTTGAGACCTTGAATCAACAAGTTTCACAAACTGCAGCCAAGGTCGAGAATGTTTATCATTAGTGCCAAGAGAAACTTGAGGGGGCAGTGTAGTCGCTGGGGGATTTCTGACTCGTTCGAGTTCCTAGACAACTCTGATCGCATTTATCTTTTAATTCTATCTTTATATGTTGACTTTCTCTTTCTTTTTGATGTTGACAAAATGGGGAGAATGAAAGCAGATTTAATTTGTTTGTTTGAACTGATTGTGTTGAATATTTATATTTTGCAGTAACCTTTTGTGATTGTGATTATGGATTTGGATTGAATCTTTATTTAAATTGTCAAGATTAATGTGTTTTATGTGGTTGCAGAACCGATGTTATCCAGATCTATAACAATCTATTTTCATAAGTTTTCATGTATTGCTAAAGTGTCATTTTGCAGGATATAAGTTTTAAATCTGTAGGAAAGTTTTGCCACCATAAAAAATGGGGAGATTGCTCGAGAAAACTCCTATGAAGATTGCCAGACTTTTGTGTCAAAGTCTATCTTACATCAAAAGTCTGCCCACTCTGACAAGTTTCAGAGTGAACGCAAGAATGAAGACTTAATGAAACTTAGGATTATTTTCTTCAAAGTTTTAGTACAAACATGATACATCAGGCTTTCTGGTTTGAAATATTACTTTCTATATTGGTTATCTTAATTGGAATCAATTTTGAAGAAGCAAATCATTTTGGAAGGCAAGCTTATTTGGAAATAATATACTTATGGAAACCAAGATCCTGATTGTATGGGCGAACATGATTGATGGGCTTTCATCTCAATCTTCAAACGGCTTGAGATTTCCTTGATTGATTCTGTCCAACAGGAAAATTGGAAGAAGTCCTTTGGAAAGTGCGAACAGTTGACAAGGCATGGAGGAGTATTTAAGAAGGATTTTTAAGTCATTCGAAAAAGTGCGTGAAAGAAGAATTCCAAAATCTGAAGCTTCCAATTCTCTTGTCCATCATCATTTAGTGCTTAAACTTGTATTTGAAAGTGAGAAACTCTAGAGAGTGATCTTGTGAGAACAATAGAGACACCTCACTGAAAATTCGAGATCACAGTGCTGTAACATTTTCTTTCGATTCATAGTGGAAACCGGTTAGAAGGTTGTCAGCGTGGGAGAGTGGACGTAGGCTTGATCTTAGCCGAACCACTATAAATCTTGTGTTTATTTTCTCTTCCTTGAACTCCTTTACTTTATTTGTTGCGATATAATTCTATGTTCTGAAATAGTTGTTAAAGTCTGTTTTCACACCTATTCACCCTCTCTAGGTGTTCTATTAGCCCTTTCAACCTCAAAGAACCTTGTTTGCTTAAATAGGGCATCTATCTCGAACTTCTTGATCTTAACTTGCATAGTTATAAAATCAAGGGATTTGGAGTAGGGTTAAGTTATAAGGCTTTTGGTTCTGATAGAGAAGAAAATGAATAAGAGATAGTTATGTGAAGAAGATGATGAATAGTAGTAGTATTAGATCATGATTTGGCCAAGGCAAGTGATTGCATGAGAAGCTTGATTTCGTTTGCAATCATTTAAGTATTAATGGGCCGATGTCATGAATAATGTCAATTTAGATATTAGATTCAATGGCACGAATTAAGAGCATGTGTGTGTTTAAGTGAGAGACAAATGGCTTGATTTGGATGATGAATAGAAGAAAGTTGATAATGTTGGGACAATATTTTACGTTTCAATAAATAGATAGGAAACGTGGTGTCCCTTCAAACACCAATAAGTTAACTTTTTTTTTTTTTTTTTAAAAAAACTTGTTAAAATTATCAGCAAAAGCTATCAGATGCTAGGGAATATCATAAGCATCCTTAACATGGAAACAACTCTCAAAATTTTCAGTTTTAGTAGAGGAGACCTCTAACCTTTTGAAATTACAAAATAACCCCTATTGTACAATACTTAGATTTTTTATCCTAGTTTTCCTTCGGTTAATCTAACTTAATCACTAACAAATAATCATTACAATTAATATCCCAAAAGAATTTATATGCTATGAATTTATGTTTTTGCCATTGTATTACACAAAATTACTATTTTACCTTCCTCCCCCCCTTCCTTCCCTAATAATTTTGCTTGTCAAAGTGATTCATGGTTAAAATGTACAGTTGAAATTGAGGAGAGTGCCAAGATGAATGAGTCGAAAGTGGCTAAATTGAGTGGGCAAAACTTGGGGTAATGTACCGGTAAGAGTGGCTAGTAATTTGCGGTTATGAGAGATGGACAAAAAGAAGGTGATTGAAGCGGTTATGAGAGATGGACAAAAAGAAGGAAATTGAAACATTTGATAAATATCAAATGACCTTGTAAATATGCATGAGCCTTATGAATAGATTTAGTTAAAGTTTGTGTGTGTTAAAGGTATTTTGGACATTTTCAATGTAATCATGCCATCCTAACCATGACACTATCCTAATATTCATCAAGTTAGTGAAACTTTATAATCTTGTTTATTTAGATTGGGAGAGACAAGAACTTGTTCGGAATATCATAATGGCATGTTGGAAACATAGTGGATTTAGTTTTATTGAAGTACACAGGAATCGAAGCAATCCGAGTTTTTTTCCTTGCGAAGTTTTCGTTTGAGTGTAAAATATGAGGACACGAATTTGGTTTTTTTCCAATCTTCCTAACTTCAACATCATGTGTCTCTTTCGTTTGTCTCGTCTTGTCTATCAGACGTGTCTAGGTGACTTTCTTCAGATAGTTTCATCAAAACATGTGATGAGCAAGACAACAAGGAGTTTATGGTGAATAAGGGCGAACATGATAATCATTCTATTTCTGTTCCAGAGCTATTTTTCTGTTTCGAACATGTTTTTAGAATAAAAATCTATTTGGTAAAATTATTTCATTTTTCTATTTTAGAAACATATTTTTACTCTAGAAATAGGTTTAGAATAAAAATCAGAAGTAAAATTTTTTTACTTTTCTATTTTTGGAGTAGAAATCAAAACTGATTTTTACTCTCCTTCTCCTCCGCTTCTCACTCTTCTCCTCCTCTCCTCCACCGACAGCTCTACCTCTTCTCCTCGGATCTACGCCTCGCTCAACTCGATGACCCTCTTCTCCTCTTTCGACGCCTCTCCTTCTTCTCCTCGGATCTATGCCTCACTCAGCTCGACACCATCGTTGACTTCGACGACGTCCCCTCAATGCCGCCCTTGGATCTATAATTGCTGCCGGAGGACTCCAAGCTGCCCCAGTTGGCTCAGCCCGGACCAGCGTTGGTTGATCTTGCATCTGACGACAACAGCTTGGTGGTGGCGAACTCCTAGTTGATCAAGAGCAAGTACAACAGCACCCTCGACGACAATCAACGCCACATCGATACTGCCAAGGCCTTCCTCACCTCCGATAACTTCCGCACCGCCGCCTCCGATTATAGGTCTCTTGCGCTCCCTCTCTTTCTCCATTTTCACCGCGGCTCGGTTCATTTCCAGCTCCTTGGTGTTTTGGGGTCGTAGATGTTTTATGGATGATGGATTTATGAGGTGGGCTTAAGGCTCGTCCGCCCAAGTTGGGCCCAAAAAGGCCCGGCCCACGGGAATAGGGCTCGTGGATGGGGGAAGGTATAAAATGAAGGAGAGAGAGAGAGAAGATGCCCTTTGGCACAATTCCAACGTACGTTCTCTCCCACTCTCCCTCCAAAAAGAAGAAAAACGCTTAAGGCGTCCCGTCTTCCCTTCAAGGCAAATTGGCATCATCGGATCAAAATTTCTTCCTCGATTTTCGACATTGGTGTTTAATCTGTGGCTAACAAGGTACGCTCGAATCTGTGGTGTGCTTTACCATCGGTGATACGTGTTATTCCTGGGCTTCGTCTTCCGCATTGATTTAGGGGTTTGATTCAGTGTCGAATCCGGTTTTCGGGGATCCGTCATCCTAACATTGGTATCAGAGCCCTAGTTCACGTTTTTCCGATCAATTTGATGTTTTTTGATTGATTTTTCACGAAAAAATTTTCAGCCGTACGGATCGGGGCGAGAAATCCCGACACCCGAGAGTTGTTCGGCCATTTTTCTGAGTTTTCGTAAGTCGAAATCATTTTTTGAACACATGGGGAGAAAGGCGACGTCGAGACAAGTCCGGTGACATGTCGCACGCCTCCGGGAGACGCCGCACGCGCCCACACGCGCGGCTAGAAGCCGTTGCACGTGGGCGCGTCGCGCCCGAAGTGCTGGCAATGGCCAGCGCGTGCGCCACACACGCCGCTGACGAACGGCACGTGCGCGCGCGGCGACCGGCGAAACGGCATGTGCTGGTCGGCGAACCGACGCGGGCTGGCGTCACCCAACGGTCGAACCGTCAAGATGACGTCATTGATGACGTCGCACCGACGACGGTTGGCCGGCCGGTCACCGGCCGGCGACTCGACCCGACGGCGACCGACCCGACCCAATCAGCTCGGGCGCATGCCACGCACGTGTCGGCCGACGCCCGCGTGACGTCGGCATGCTCACGCACGAGGCACGTGCCGGCCGACGTCGCGTGACGTCGCCCGCCGCACGCACGCAGCACGTGCGATCGGTTCGTCCGACCTGCCGACCGGTCCGACCGGTCCAACCCTCGCGCCCGTTGACCCGACCCGTTGACCGTTGACCGACCGTTGATCGTTGACCGACCGTTGACCGTTGACTTTGACCGTTGACCCCAAAAAAATAAAAAAGGAATTTGTTTCTTTTTAGTCATTCCTATGTGGGTTATAAGTAACCATTTTTAATTCTGCATTTGTTGCATGAATTTTGGAAATTTATGTATTTTCCTTATATTTATTATGGATTAAAAGTGATCCATTTTTAGTTATACATTTGTTGCAGGAACTATGATGCGTTATGCAAGGATACCTGCAATCCCGAGAACGAACGAGGGAAATGCAAGAGTTAAAATGCTGATATCAGAATTAGCTAATTATCGGTGGCACGATAGTGATTTAGTATCACATGTGGTCAGGGTCAATCGATGATACAGAAATCATCCGGAATGGTTATCTTATGTCGGATTTTGAGAAGGTGCCGGCTTTGATGAACACTCTTCCACCTGAATGGCAAGCAGTGTTAGATCGGCTATGGGAGATCAACGTGGTCCCGGGTTATAGGAGGCTGGTGGAAGCTTTTGTAAGAGAGCACTATAGTATTGAGTTGGCTAAAACTTCAACCCTTAGATTGAGTGCCACATGGCATAGAGTAAATGCGCCTTGGTGGCGACATGAATGCTCTCTAAAAGTTTTTCCCTGGTTGGCAAATGTGCATTTAGTTTTCTCAGATGTTTTGACTGATAGATTAGAAGGGACATTCCCTATTTATTTCTATGATCAATTATGTAATGTTTACTACCTGATTGTTGTTGATGTAGCAACCAATATGTTAGTTGTATCATGTGAAAGCACTGTTATTCTATTGGATGTTAGATAATATTTGCTTTATGTTACTGCTAATTGCTGTGGGTAGTTAGCTGTGGGTAGTAATAGAAGTTTTTGTAACTTCGTAGAATGTATTTGCATAAGACAATTATATTAATAATAATTTTGAGTTAGGATTTTTGGAGGATGATTGGAAACATAGTGACCTTTTGATTCGAAGGCTTACTTGAAATTATTTATTAATATGATGGGCTATGCAAATAGGGATACATAAATGATAGGCATTAATTATTCGTGCATGTATGTCGATGTGTTGGATCGATGGTCTCAAAGAACTAAGAACGATTTTGATATGAACGGCAACAATTGTGAAATATTGAATATGAAGATTCAATATGTGCTGGAAAAAGCAAGAAGCACTAGAAGCTCTTGACCATGTTATGGAAGATCTTGAGGATGCTGTGCGCCACCTTGAGCTGGTAGAGGATCGCTTGACGGCATGTGAGCCGAAAATAGACATTTGCTATACTGGTTCTAGCTCAAAAAGGGCTCTGTGCTCTAAGCGCAAGCGTATTGATTCGTTCAATATGTGGGAATGCAAAGGATCAAGTCCTTATTGCAAGAAATCAAGAGTTAACCAACACAAGAGAGGAAAACGTCCTCAAGTGAAGAAAATGTCAAGGGTGAGATGTTACAATTGTGACAAGAGAGGTCACTATGCTCGCGACTGTCGTGAGCCAAAGAAGGTATACACCTCTTGTACATTTGAGAACTTTGCTTATGTCTCGAGTTCTGCATTATAGGCTGAATCCAATCCTTTGTGGAATGTAGATTCAGAAGCGATAGACCATATAGCGAAGGATAGAGGATCCTTTGTGGAATTTCGATGATACCAACTGGAACTAAGTGGATCTATATTGGAAATAACTGCAGAGCTGAAGTTAAAAGGATTGGCACCTGCCAATTGAACATGCATGGTGGACGCATCTTGATGTTCTATATGCTCTGGAGATTCGTCGAAATTTAGTGTCTGTCTTAGTGTTGGTCAAGCTTAGTTTTTATATGAACTTCCATAATAGAGGTGTAGATTTGTATTTGGGTACAAACTACTATGGTTGTGATTATTTTCTAGATGGTTTTATTGTACTAAATGTTGACTATGGTGGTGTCAATATTTGTTATTCCCTTGTTTCACGTCTTCTTCTTTATATGACAATGATGTGATTGTGTGGCATGCTAGACTTGGTCACATGAGCCAACAACATATGAATAGACTAACCAAAGAGGGCTTGGTATCAATATTGAAAAAGTCGATTTGTTCATAAGTGAGCATTGCCTAGTAGGGAAAATGACAAGGAAACCATTTGGAAAAGGTAAAAGAGCTGAATTTCCTCCCCATTTAATCCATTTGGACGTCTGTGGTTCAATGAATATGAGAGGAAGGCAATGGGCTGTTTATTTCATCACTTTTTTTTATAGATGATTATACTCGAGTCGGATATGTCTATTTGATTTCTCATGAATCTGAAGCATAAGTTGTTTTAGAAGGTTTATGAACCTGGCAGAAAATCAATTAGACAAGAAAATAAAGGTATTTAGATCCGATCGAGGTTGAGAATATTTATCTGATAAGTTCAGAAAATTATGTGATGAAAAAGGAATAGAAAGATAGTTGTCTATTCTATATACTCCTCAACAAAATGGTGTTGCGGAGAGAAGAAATAGAACCCTACTGGAATGGTTGGGTCCATGATGGCGCATGCTAACTTACCTATCACTTTTTGGAGTGATGTGTTGTTAATTGCTGCCTATATACTTAACCGGGTGCCTTCCAAATAAGTTATTTCCACTTCATATGAGTTATGGATAGTTAGAAAACCGGACTTAAGTTTTCTTAAGCCATGGGGTTGTGCTACCTATACTCATGAGTCCTCTCACAAATTTGGGAAATTGGGTCCCGAAGGAAAGAAGAGTATTTTAATGAGATACTCCAAACACTAAAAAAGGTATGTGTTCATAGGTGAGCAGGAAAGTGGGAGTATAGCTGAATTTGAATTACGGGATGTCACATTCTTAGTGGATGAATTTCCTAAGAGGGCCGAAATAAGGGAAAATAACTCCCTATTTGAAACCTTGGATTAAGATAATGATGTCAGTGGAGTTCGTCCAAGTGGGAGTAATATGAGATGTGATGAATTGAATTCAACTCATTCTCAATTGCAACCCACGATGTGACGACATCATCATTACCTAATCCAAGTGGGAGCATGATGGGGAATGATGTGCTAAGTGTACAATCTCCCATACAATGAACAAGTCGCCAAAGTATTCCTGGTCGATGTTTTGACATTGAAAGGGAAACTTTTATTGTTGCTCCATAAGATAAGGATGAGCCAAGAAATATTAATGAGGCTCTGAATTGCCCTAATAAGGAAAAATGGATTCATGCAATGAAAGAGGAAATGGAGTCAATGAAATCAAACCAAGTCTGGGAACTAGTTGATCTTTCAAAAAGACGCAGAGCTATTGGGAACAAGTGGGTTATCAAAATAAAGCGAAAGGCTGATGGCTCGATAGAAAGGCATAAGGCCCGCCTTGTGGCGAAGGGGTATAATCAACAGGAAGGAATTGATTATGAAGATATGTTTTCTCCTATAGTGAGATTTACCTCGATTCGCATTATTCTGGCAATAGTGGCAAGTTTGGATCTTGAATTACATCAAATGGATGTAAAGACTGCTTTCCTCAATGGAGAATTAGAGGAAGAAATATATATGGAACAACCTGCTGGTTTCATAGTGAAAGGCCAAGAAGAAAAAGTATGTCGACTTTTGAGGTCGATATATGGTCTTAAGCAGTTATCAAGACAATGGTATATATGTTTACATAATGCCATAATGGCATATGATTTTAAAAAGATTGATGAGGATCATTGTGTATATATCAAAAGATCAAAGGATCAATTTGTGATCATATCATTGTATGTTGATGATATACTGATTGCCTAAGCAATATGGAGTTGGTTAATCTTTGTCAAAGAGATGGTTGTCTTCTAACTTTGAGATGAAGGATATGGGTGAGGCTGCATACACTCTTGGAGTTAAGATTTCAAGAGATCATTTTGAAGAGATCGTTGTCTCTTTCGCAAGAATCATATATAAATAAGATTCTTGAATGATTTCATATGCAAGATTATAAACCTATAGACACTCCTATTGCAAAAAGGTGAAGGATTGAGCCATAGTCTGTGTCCAAGGACTCCACAAGAGAAGGAACAAACGAAATATGTTCCTTATGCTAGTGCTGTTGGGAGCTGGATGTACGCTATGATGTGTACAAGACCTGGCGTATGTTTTACAGTTGGAATGGTGAATAGATACCAATCCAATCCAGGTCCAGCATAATGGAAAGCCGTTAAAAGAATACTAAGGTATCTAAAGGGAACTGCTGATTATACGCTGAGTCATTAAGGAAAGGATCTGCAACTCAAAGGCTATTCTGATACTGATTAGGGAAGAGATTTAGATGAAAGAAAATCTACCTCTGTCTTTGTTTTCTTACTGAATAATGGCACCATATGTTGGAGCAGTAAGAAACAAAAGTGTATAGCCTTGTCCACGATGTAAGTTGAGTTCGTGGCATTATCAGCAGCAGTGTAAGAAAGTGTTTGGCTTAAGAGATTTTTTGGATCATTTAGGTGTTATTGGAAGTGCTGCAGATTTATTGTTGGTTAACTATGGTAGCCAAGTAGCAAAAGCGTATACCAAAGATCCAAAATATCATGGCAAGACCAAACCTATAGATACCAAGTATAATCTTGTCAAGGATATGGTTGCACGAAAAGATGTGAACTTAGAGTACATACTACGCATAGAATGGTAGCAGATCCTATGATAAAGCCAATATCTAGAGATGTGTTTTGTGGCCATATGAAATCTCTAGGATTGCGTAGAGGCTGATGTACTGAATATTGTAATTTCCCTAAATGTTCACAATTTGATGAATTTGTGTTTTCATCATTAATGCCTATGAATCTTTGTTTGATCTTTATGCATCTTAATGCTTAGTGTATTACTTTAAGTTGAGAAGTATGTCGGACAGATATAAGATTAGCCCACTCACACGGGTAATCGCCTCTATTTACTGTGTGATAAATAGAGATGAGACTGTTTTAAAGCTTATTATATAGGTGATAATCGAGAGCTCAAGCTTAAAACACGTATGCCGCCTTAACTAGGTGTTAAGATGAGGATATAATACTTACTATGTCCGAAAGTAAAATACCCCACATGCTTTACTTTATCTGTCTAAGATGCCAGATGTGAGTTCTGATGAATTTTGTGAATGAGTAGATACGTGAACTTAAGTTAGACATTGGGTATATCTGAACTATCATCTGTATGGTATAAAAGGTGTAGACATACGCTTCATGGGAAAGGAGTTAATACCGTAATACGTATTTTATACTACGTATGCATGAGACGACCAATAAGAGTGGCAAAAGTTTGATCTCAACTTTTATGTCGTGTGAGACTCTTGAGGAAGAGAGTTCCTCAATTTCTTAGTCCCCTCATGACTCTTACTTATTCTCAAGATTTCTATTTAGTGTTTGCTATCTTAGGATGTTGCCAATGGTCATGAGTGATTCGATCTAATGGGGCATTTCTAGAAAAGCAAGCTGGACTGAAATTGAGAGTTTGAAGGAAAGAGGAAGATCGATTTTGGAGAATCACATTGTAATTTTGTATTCACCGGTTAACCAATTATGATTGTCTTTGTGATAATCATAATTGTGAATACAATATATATATCATTGTTTAAAAGAGATCAAGAGAGATATAAATGTAATCAATCGATCTAGGGTACTGCATACTAAATCTACTCAGGATGTGATGCCCATTATGAGCTGCTATATATTCCTAACAGATGTATGGCAACGAGCTCTCAAAGTATGCTGGTCGCACTCGCACGGATTATTCACCGGTATGAATGTTGAAGAGAGGAAAAGATGATTATGTTCGGGCCACCATGTTAAGTGAGAGTCTATGATGGATTTTTCTCCGATGGGGATGAGTAGGGCTGTCCGCCCATGTTGGTTTTGGACCACCATGTGCGAGTGGGAGATGATGGATTTATGAGGTGGGCCCAAAAAGGCCCGGCCCACGGGAATAGGGCCCGTGGATGGGGGAAGGTATAAAAGGGAGGAGAGAGAGAGAGAGAGAAGATACCCTTTGGCACAATTCCAACGTACGTTCTCTCCCACTCTCCCTCCAAAAAGAAGAAAAACGCTTAAGGCGTCCCGTCTTCCCTTCAAGGCAAATTGGCATCATCGGATCAGAATTTTTTCCTCTATCTTCGACATTGGTGTTTAATCTGTGGCTAACAAGGTACGCTCGAATCTGTGGTGTGCTTTACAATCGGTGATATGTGTTATTCCTGGGCTTCGTCTTCCGCATTGATTTAGGGGTTCGATTAAGTGTCGAATCCGGTTTTCGGGGATCCGTCATTCCCAACAATGGATATGTTGGCTACTCTACATGTGGATAATTGAAGTGGGTTCTTTGCTTGTTGAGCTAGTGAATTGGACTACAACGCCACGAAATTGGCATTTTCAGGGGATTTGTGTAGAGATGGGTTTGCGCAGTTTTGGAGATGAGTTTGCCTTTCTTTGTGGTCACAGTCGGCAAAAAAATTATTTTCTCTTTAACCTAACCGTTGTTAATCTAGGATAGGTAGTTTTAGGAGTTCCGTGGTGTGTTTGTATAATGCTTAAACTTGCGAAGTTTATGCATTTGTCATGTATGTGATTTTCCTTTTTGAATGGTGTGAGATTAAGCGGAGATATTTCACCCAAAAGAAAAACCTCTAAGATGCTTCCTTAGAGGTGAATACGGAAATTGTAGAGAAAGGTCCAAGAGGAAGAAAATACTTTATTTCTTAAGTAAATGTTTCCTTTTCTTAGGCGAGCATTTGTTGTTAGTAATGGATTCAAATAGGGTCAGCATAATTTCAGTGTGGTCATGTAAGGCTCCTTCAGCCTTGCTTTTATCGAGTGTGAAATTAAGCTTTTAAGTGTCTTTCTTTATCAAATGTTTCTACTATGGGCTGGTGTATATTATCATTGTAATTGTTTTATGTGCAAGACAATGGAAAGACATTTATAACAGACGTGGTGGTGCACTATCCTATTTGTATTAATTGGATCGATGCCAATAAACTGTTGAAACATTAACCTATAAGCCTTCTTTTCTAATTTGATTCCATGGAGCTCACTTATAGATATTTGGATCCTTGACGAAAACACAAAAATGTATATATTCGCTGGGACGAAGTTGTGACCAGTGGTATTCTAGCATCTGCATAGATGTATGGTACATTAGCCATGCAATCCATTGCTCATCCATGATTTCCTACTTTTTTGATGCTTGACAGAATGAGAAAATTTGAAAATAAAATAAAATAGCCATTACTGCACCTTGTAGTGGGTTCACTACTAGTTATTATGAGCAAATAGCTGGGGCATTGATGTAAAGGAATGTTTCTTTTGCTTGCATTATATGGTTGTTTGTACAATCTTATATGAGGATGATTCTCTTTTAATTTTCTTTGTGCATTTTGTTTGATTAATAGTCATAGAATATTATATCGATGTGATATTGACATCAAAGTCTTTGTGCTTGAACTGGTACATTGATACGGCTCATTTGATGTTAAACTAGTTAAGGTTAAATGGCTTCTTAAAAAGAGGTTTATATGGCAAAGTAGACTGAGTTTTTGACCAATGAGCTTGTAAGTTTGTTGGTAACAAAGGTAAAAAAGGGAAATTGCACCACCTCTACCTGCAACAAAACAAGTATACCGAATTCAATAAATAGATGGGACTTCATTTTAGTATAGTTCAATTGAAGAACATGGTCAACAAAATGAAGAGAGAGTATACTAGTTTCCAGAAGCTATTGTCACAATCTAGATTTGGATGATATAATATAAACAATATGATTGTTGTGGAAGATCAAAGTATGTGGGAGTCTCACATCAAGGTATCAATTTACTTGGGTCATTTTGTTGTTATTGTAGATGTAAGCTTTGATTATGTTGCTAACATATGTCATTATTGTAAAAATTCCAGGATAATAGTGAATGGCCTAAATTCAGGAAGGATGGGTTTCCTCAATATTCTAATTTGTGTATCGTGTTTGGTGATACATATGCTACTGGAGAGTATGCAACAAGAAATGCAAAAGAAGTGATAGTGTCCATGGAGAGAGATGATAATGGTGGTAATAGTGGTCATAGTGGTGATGGTGGTTGTGTTCAAGCAATAATTGATTCGGAGGAATTTGATGAACATCATATTGATGAGGAAGTCTTTAATGACTACTACCTCAGATCATACAAAGCACAAGTAGGATAGGACTCCAAATTCTAGGAAGAGGAGAAAGACTAACACATATGATGTTAGTGGCACTTGCAAAACCATTTAATAAATGATTAAATTCAAGATTGGTCAATCCACAAGTGGCTCTATGATCTTAGATGCCTTATTACCTATAGACCCCTACTCCATAGGAGCCATGGTTACTGTCCTAAATGGCATGCCTGATTTGGAGCAGAATCTTTACAACAAAGCCGTGAACCAATCATGCCTTAATGCCACTTGAAAAGAGGCTTGCATCATATTGGTACTTGAAAGGAGACGTGGACTTCTTGAATTTCTTTAAGTAGATATTAAGCAGTATGCTATGGATTTATATATTTGGTTTAATTTCACTCTATGACTTATGTATTTGAAATACTTTGGCCGTTTTTATGATGCATTTACGAAAAATTTATGGCTATTGTTGATTATTATTAGATTCCTTACTTATATATTGTGTTTATCTTCTTATTTCATGTGATAGCATAAGTAATATGGAGGGGGATGAAAGTAGCATGTATAGTGATCAAGTAGTAACAGGTGAATCGATTGAACTAGATTTTGATGATTTTGATATTGATATACCGATAACATGGTTGTACATTATTGCAGTGGATATGTCTATGCACATGAGAAAACTTATTAGGGATAGCATATTGTTAGGATCCGAATGGATGAGGGAGGTTCTTCATGGACATACATATAGAATATATGAAACTTTTAGAATTGAGAGACACGTTTTCCTTAACCTTTGTGACTTGATGAAGACAAAAGGTTGATTGGAAGATAGTCGATATATACAGATAGATGAACAAATTAGGATCTTTTTATTTATGATTTGTCACAAGAACTCGAATAGAAATTTATGCGAGAGATTCCAATGTTCAGGACACTTATCAGCAAGTCCTTTACTATAGTGTTAAAAGCAGTTCTCATATTTGTAAAAGAGATTATCGTACCACATTCATTTGATGTTATCCTAAATGAGATTCTTATGGATCCCAATCATAAATTTTACTTCAAGGTAGGATTTTTATACATTCATTTACAACATCAGTTTCATTTTGTTGCTAATATTGTACAACACTAGTCTTTGCTAAAACAATACTGTTGCATGGGCGCTATTGATAATACTCATGTTCATGCTTCTATACCTATGTCGAAAGCAAATCTCATTTAGAGGCAGAAAAGGAGTTACCACTTGGAATGGAATGTGTGTATGTTTGTTTGATATGAAATTTACTTTTGTGTATGCTAATTGGGAAAGGATATGCCAACAATTGTCAGGTGCTATAAGCAACACTCGAGACTCCTTGCTTGGAATTTCATCGACCACTATCAAATACTTACTTGTTCTGTAAGAAGTAATTTTCTTTAAGATTGTGTTGCATTTACAAATCACAACTAATATATGAATACCTTGTTATAGGCAAATATTATATTGTAGATTTTGGTTATGCATCAACTCCAAGATTCTTAACTTATTTTAAAAGTGAACTGTATCATCTAAATGATTATAGGGGTAAAGCAAGACGACCAAGAATAGCAAGAGAGTTGTTCAATTATAGGCATTCTTCACTAATGAATGTCATTGAGAGATCATTTCCAGCATTAAAGAATCACTTCTTTATTTTGAGACATATGCCTGTATTTGCAATTCGAAAGCAAACACATATTGTAATTGCATGTTGTGCTATCCATAATTACATCCGTGATCAAGATAAGAGGAATAAAAAATTTTCCTTATATGAAGATCCAGAGTACCCATTTAGACCTACACAAGATGAGGTTATAGGTGATACACTGATCGAAGAGGAAACTAAGATGAACACGCTTAGAAAAACTATTGTCAATAAAATGGCAAGGGATCATAAAATGCTGGATATTCCATAAAATCGTGTTTTCAACTTTTGTAATGTATTCCTATTATGTTGTATTTAGAGATTTCCTATCTTTGCTTTTGTAATGTGATGTTGTATTTGAGGATTTCCCTTATTTGTAATGATCCTTTATGACAAGCTCCATCACACTTCGTAAATTTCGCTGATTTTGTAAAATTTGCCACAAATTGCTCGATACCCTTCTTTCTGTTTCTTTCTAAAACAACTACACACAGACTAGAATGAACATGCATTGAGCATGTGTGCATTGGATGCATATCGTAGACCGTGGTGGCGATCGACGTGACACACTAGCATGAAGGGGATTGGAATATTTACATGAAAAGGTTAAGCTTTCTATAATCCATAGGGATTTTAGGTCTACCAATGTGCTTATTTATTCATAATTCAAAGCCAAAATTCAAGCACTTGACATGGTTGCTCGCCTTCATTCTACCAGAGTTTTGGGAACCTTCGGCTATCATGCTCAAGAGTAATGCATCTAGATCTCTTTTTTCTATTGTATGGAGACTATTAATGAGTATATTATTTGACCGTAATTGCCTATTGGGTGGATTTGTCTGAAAATTTAGAAAATTCGATATAACAACTCTTACAGTGTATTTAGGTTCCTAAGCATATGAAATTTGTGAGAATGGACATTTCTCTTGCTCTAAAAGGAAAATTTTGTTTTAATAAATAGAAATTTTATATTGTTATGAAACGAATTTCTATATCAGAAATAGAAATTTTGTGTCGTTACCAAATTCCTTTTTTGCTCAGAAACTCATCTAAAAATATAAATAGAAAAATTTATTTCTGTTCCAGAAATCAATTTCTGGTCAAAATCGTTGTCATTCACGCCCTAGCTTCGCTGTAGCTCTATGGTGCAAAGTATTTCCCCACCTTTTAGCAAATAATCGGGATAAGTACACTATCAGTGCCAAAAGCCGTGTACGGCTTTGGTGCCAAAAATTTATTTTGGATCACTTAAGTGCCAAAAATTTTGAAAAACGATCATTTCAGTGCTAACGTCAAGGCTGGAAATCAGATGTGGTAGTTTTTTTTTTTTAATTAATTTTTGAAGTCAACGTGGATTATTGGAGAGTACAATCAATATACAAGCAACAAAATGACGCCGTTTATCATCTTTTTCCCCAAGTAAGAATCCTAAATCCCTAATTTGAGTGCATACTTTAATTTTCTCCCAAAATTGTCAGCTCGCTATTGTAGATGGAGGGCAGAAGTTTCAGCAATGGCTCACACTCATGCGAAAAAAGCGAATTAGATGGTGAGTGTTTTTGTTATTGTGGGTCACCAAGTCCGAGAAGAACATCTTGGACTCGGTTGAATCTCGGGAGAATATTCCATGGGTGCGGCAGATATAGAGAAGACTCGAAGTGCAAATATTTCAAATGGGTTGATTGAAAATTCTCTAATCGAGTGATAAAGGTAATCTTGGAGTTACTTGAAGGCCGACATCAACCTCCACCTACATTAATGGACGAGTTGGAAGATGTTGACTCAATGCAAGCTCAAATGAAGGATTTAACATCTTTGGTCGATAATTTGAAGATAGAGGTTTCAAGGCTGACAATTGAAAGAAACTGTTGATTGTGTTGTTATTCTCTTGTGTAGTCTATTCAAATGTGAAGTAAGTAATGAGAAAAAGTTTGTATATTTACCATAGTCGAAGACGTGGAATATGTACTTGTATTGGATTATTTATAAGCAAAGTGTGTTTTTGATTTGCTATAATTTTTGTATGGAGCAGAAGGTTTTATTATAATCAATGATAGAAATGAAATGTTGGAGTTGAAATGCATTAGTTGTGAGCACTTAAAAGTTTTTTTGCTTAGTTGTGTATTGTCAATGCTTGTTTTTGTTAGTTTTTGCTTTAGATATAATGGTTTGCTGGTTTGTTGTAACTATTATTGCAAACCATGGTGAAATTAAGGGATTGTGGCAAATTCACGATTGACTATTTCAATGTCATAGGTTGTAAATGGTGATCGCTTGAGTGTTAAGTTTTTATAAAAGTGATCATTAAAGTGCTAGTCGCGATTACAAAGTGATCACTTGTGTTGCACAATTTTTTTTTTTTAAAAAAAAAACATGTTAGTTTCAAACGTCACTTGATTTACACCAGTCGTGGTCCATCTTGTTGCACCAGTTAGGTTGCTAGTGCATCTTGTTCTTACACCAGCCCATACAAGTATTTATGCAACAAGATGCACCAGCACCCAAAATTGCTCATGCAAAGAGATGCAGCACCTATAACTATACCAAGGCGAGCTAGTGCATTTTGTTTTTGCACCAGCACATACAACCAGAACCCACAAATTCATTAGCATTCACAACTTTAACAAATAAGAAGTAACAGTATATGAACACATCACTTCGAAAAACAATACCAACCTCATAAGGACATTGCACCAACAAAAAAAATTATACAGCATAATTGTCTTGCCAGCATTACCAGCTGAAACAAACATAAGGGAAAATAACAAAAACAACTATTGCCATTGACATTGATTGATTTTTTACAAAAGAAAAACATGTATGACTTCATTTCCTAATCACTAAAAGTTTAGCACCCTCTTAAAAAGAAAAAAAAGACAATGGCAATATGCACATTCTTCAAAAAACAATGGTAGCAACTACCATCAATAAAGACACAATATCCAGCACCTTCCTAGAAAAAGAAAACATAAAAAGATACCATGTCCAGCACTTTCCCATCAATTAATATCCATAACACTCCTATCTCCTTTTCCTTTTGGAGTTTTGAATTGATTCATAATCAAGCACTCTTTCAAACTGGATGTGCAGGTTCTTTAACTGCCTTTCTATCACATACTTTTCCTTGTTCTTGACAGCGGCTATTTTTGTTTTAGCACGTGTCATGTGTTGGTCCATATTATAACTATTACTTCCATGATCAGTTGATTGAGATAGAATTGGTGCTGGGTTCTTTTTGACTGGCTATTTTGGAGTTATATCTGTTGTCTTCTTATTTGGAGCACTCTTATTTGACTGTGCTCTTAATTCTTGAGTTGGCTCACCTTGAGAAATAATTACCTCTGAAGCTCTCCTATGCTACAAGAACATAATCATATTATCAACCAAATGAATTGAAGTACAACAAAATGCATGAGGCCTGCAAATCTTACATTCAAAATAGTCATTCTAGTATGTTCATCTGTGTAAATCCTATGACCATATTACCTTAATCTTTTTCCAAGAACCCCTCTTACACGCTGTAATGCATCATTTTCAGTAAAAACAAATGGGGGAGCAACCTGTGCAACTTGTGCAAGTGCTCGTCTTCTCACCTAAGAAACACATAACAAATTTAAAGTTTTAGCCTATAAAAGACAAACACAATGATGTACAACTGACAAAATATTTTTTTCTCATTTGCTCAACAGTAGACTGAATTATTGTTGTTGTTGTCCTGCCTATTTCAGTCCCTGTTCCTGCACTTGAGCCTACAACATGGCCTTTTTTTGGCCCTTTAGTAGGCCTTACAATAATGTACTATATCAGAATTATGACCAACTAGAATAAATAATTAGACATACTTATTTTCATGGTGAAAACAAATGGAGAAAACTTCTTAAATTAATTATAAGTGCATGGCACAAGAGAAGCCAGTACGTATGGTCAACCATCAAACTCTATCGAATATAAACTGAAAAGTTATTGAGGTAAAAAAGATACTTACCTTACAGCAGGGTTTTCTATTTGCCCTTCAGTAGGCATTATAGTAGGGCCTTCTATCCTCCATTCAGTAGGCCTAACAAGAAGCTCTTTAGTAGGTCCTATTCCTAACACTAAATCATCCATTACATCTTGTTGTTAATATTGTTTTTTTAGCTTACAACCTTTCTTATTGTGCCCTTCCTTATGCAATAGGAGCATATCATCTTTACCCCAGTCCTATTCATCCTCTTACTTGATGCCTCTTCCTACTACATTATCTCTTTTTTTGGCTTTCCTATTTGCTTCTTTAGTGGCAAAGATAGCGGACTTTCATAATTTGTCGACTACTAAAATTTACTACTTCTGATAGGCTACATCATGAATTGATATGAAACAAAGTATGAGCTTTTTATGTACCAATCATCTAGGTAATCATCTGGGTTTTCTTGCTTCATCCGAATAGCACAAATGGCATAGGCATAAGGAATTCCATTCAGTTGCCAGGCTCGACATGAACACTTTCTTCTATCTAGGTTGACAACATACTTATCATGATTTTGAATGATCTCATATTCATTATGTTCATTCCAAAATGGATGGTAGAACTTACTAGTAGCAACATTTGCATTCAATCTTTTCACAATCCTAGGTTCACAATCTCTAGTCCACTTCGTAACCTCATCTCTTTGCCTATGCAGTCTAATTATGATCATAACTCGTATATCATCAAGTATGCTGATAATTGGTTTGCATCTGGCCTTTAAAATTCTGCCATTGAAAGCTTCACTAAGGTTATTATTAATGATATTGCATTTGAATTCTTTGTTGAAGAATGTCCGACACTAGTACTTAGCTTCTATTTAAAAGAGTGCATCAAAACCTTTTTTTGTCAGTTGCGACAATCCTTGTTTAGTTAATCTCAAATCAACCATGCTTCTACTCTTTGCTATTTGCCGAAATTGCTTCTGGAACTTATCTCCTTTGAAGTTTTTTTACCAGTTTAAGTATATGTGCCTTGCGCATATTCTATGCTCAACATGTGGTATCAATTCAGCTAATGCAAGAATAAGTCCCTACAAAAATTTAAAAAAATAAATACAAGTCAAGAAAAATATGCAAGTGATTAATATTAAAAGGGAAAATTAATTGACAATGGTATTACCTTCTATTAGTCACTCATAAATATCCATCCTCCTCCATCGGTTATCTCAAGGTCAGTCATTGAATTTTTGAGGAATTAGGACCAAGTATCCTTATTCTTTATCTTCACCATCGCCTAAACTATCGGAAATATTTGATTCTTGGCATCTCTCCTCATAGTAGCCAACAACTCCCTTTGCATAAACCTTTTAGAAAACATCTATCCAATCCTATAACTCTTCTACAACCAGCCAAGAAGCCCTATTTGCATGCATCAAAATAGACATAACATCTATCAAATCTAGGCCTAAGATTATGGATTAGCCTCTCCACAATCTTTACATATATCCTACTAGAAAGGTTTTGAAGCATGCATTCGTCGGCATAATCTCATACCTATACATATTCTTCTTTATACCAACTCATCAATATTTTCATCACCCTTAGCTTAGCTCTCTTGCATTGATTCCTCGACACATTAATCACTAATTACTCATTTCACTAATACCTGAAACTGAGGACTCTTGATTTCGGGCATTGCTTTGATAGTATTGAAAAAATGCTTCGATAACCACACACTTATTACCCTTTTATTGTTAAATATAATTGGACAAGTATGCTTCTCCTGGAAGGACTTAATCTACAATGACCCATTCCTACTCAGTGCACCATAGAGCTTTCATAAACAATTGGGTTGTGAGCACTTAGCTCTCACAAATCCATTCGTATTTCTAATGAATTCAACACTCCTCTACTCAGCAATGGAGTTCTTGACAACAACTTCCTTTAACTGTTTGGCATCGTCAAATCTCATGTCTACAGACAAAACAAGTTTATCAATTGTCAGATCATAGCAAGGGTACTTACTTTTTCATCCACGAGTAGGTTCTTCATTATCATTGCCAAGCTCATTCTCTGAACTAGCAATTTCATCACCGCAACTTTCTTCATTTTCACTTGTATTACATTCAGCTGGAGCTCTATCCATATTTACTGGCTCGGGCCTCTTTCCTAAAGTTGCAAAAAAAATTCTGAGAAATTCCCTTTGCTTTTGTCTTGACTGTGCGAGTTCATCATCATCTTCATCACTTGGGAAACTTATTAAAATCAAATATTCATCTTCCGATTCATTGGATAAAGCAACTTCCCATTTTAACCCAATGAAGTCTTCATCGCCCACATCTTTATCTAAGATTTTAGAACATCTTCCTATTTGTTCATCTCTATCAATATGACTTCTCTCCCTCTCATTTTGCCCTCCATCTAACTTAAACATATCCCCAACCTAATTACTTGTTTGAGTAGGATCCCTCACTTTTCCTCTTTCGGTGGTGGTCTACTCATCTCCATCCTTATTCTCATCCTCACCATCACCATTCTCATCATCACTATAATAATCAATATATACCCTAGCTCCGTTGCCATGAAGATAATGATAAATGATATCCTTAATACCATTATCGTCATTAAAAAATCTCAAGCCATCATTCAATTCCTTCCCAAGAACATAGTAATGTAGTTTTCGCACTTTGCATCGTAAAAAATACACCAAATCCCTCACAAAATCAATATATGATGGCTTTCGAACATTGACATAGATAATATCTTCATTTCCACTAGTATATTCCTAGTCCTCGGGGCCAATAACAAACTCTCTACCATAGTAAACAATGATGCCTACTTGATTCTCATCCATGTTGATGCTGCACCCAAGGAAAAAAAAAAGTCATTAGTTTTTGGGACTATATGATAAAATCAACAACTTCATATGCAAGTCATTGTCATTTTGTCGAAAGAAACAAATGCAACCAATTTATTCAATTCGATCCCTTTACAGAAACAAAGGAAGCCGAATTGATTAAACAAAGTAAGGTCCCCACTATCCATTTTTCAATTCAATCACATTTTGTCTCCCACAGAAGCAATCCAGCTAATTAAACAAAGTAAAGTCCCACCATTGTTTCCCTCTGAGTCAAGCCCCCATTTTCCCTTTTGCGCCCTATTTTTCTATTCAGTCCCACAAAAGAAAACCTAAATTTTTCTATTCGGTCCCCACAAAAGTGAGATCCCCACTACTTTCCCCCTAAGCCGAGCCCTCAATTTTCCCTCTGCTTCCTAACTTCCCCGTTGGAACCCTAAATTTTTCACTAAATTGATTCACGTAGAGAACATGACAAACCTGAATGAGCTAGAGTTGGGGACATAGCCAGTGAACGACAATGAATGACAGCGATGGCCGACTAATGGTGGGTGAGCGAACTACGACCGTTGTCGAGCAAGATTCGTAGTTCGTATGCTTGCTTGTACAAACCCCATTTTACTCCTTTTTCAACAACGTTGTTTTGGCCATAGAGCAATGCAACATCATTTTGTAAGTGAGTCCACGTGGAATGGCATAAAATGAGGTTGTTTCTTATGAAGAAAAGAAAACGGGGTCGTTTTATGTCATTTCATGTGGATAGTCTTCTTCAATTTTTGCCACATCATTTTTTTTATATATAAATGCCACATAATCATTTCGGCCGGATTCTCTCACCAATGGCACCAAAGTGATCGTTTTTTCTCCGATTTGGCACTTAAGTGATATGAATGAAACTTTTGGTACCAAAGTGAGTGCCGTACACAAATTTTGACACTGATAGTGTACTTACTCCTAAATAACCTTTTCAAAAATTCTCTCCACGAATCAAATGAAATCCTGCCAAACAACTCAAACCCAAATGATTTAAATGCAAACCACTCAATCCAACATAGTACCTAATCTAAAGAGACAAAAATACATGTAATCAATAGGCCCCCAATCCTCAACTCACACATTCACATCCACAAATACCGCATCACAACATACCCCCTTGGGCATTTTTCTATAACCTTACTTGTCACGCCCCGATCCTTGAGTGTGTGTTCATCCCTCGGTGGTTGATAAAATTTGCGACGTCCCAGGACGCATTGCCAACCCAATCGATTATGCACATGCGGAAGCATATAAACTAATCCCTTAACAACAATAGACATAGGATAGAAAAGCTGGACAACCAATTTCGAATCAAACACATTATGAAAAACCACAATCTAGTTTACAAACAGAGGCCAACTCTAGGGTTTAAGTACAGGAGGTCTATCTCCAAAAGAACTTCTGAGCCATTCATGCTCTTGACCCTTCCGCCTCAAGCTTCGGGTTCTTCACACTAGGGATTTGAAAGGTTAAGCCCACGACGGGGTGAGACAATGTTTCAGCAAGTTCACCCTCTAAACCCTGACTAGGAAGGAAATACGCCTAGAAGCAGTCTATGCACACAATAAAGAAGACTTACCTCGCATTAGTTCCTTCCTACATGTTAGCACAATTCATATATCACATAAGCGCAATAACAACACTCGAGCATTTAAAACGTCTTATTTCAATCTTAGTTAATTAATCAATCAATCAATTAAACAATCGCTCACAAGGGTTTCGATTATAAGGTCAAATCGTTATGACACGTCTCATATCGTGTCACACAATTTCGTCCCATAATCAGGCGCGGACAATTCATATCGATGGTTCCATCCACGCCCGATATTCACTCTCAAAATTCAAATTCTCAATCCAACCTTAACATCCTCACTTAATATACCAACTCAATACTCAAAACCAGGCTCAAGGTTCTAGAGATGCCCTCTCCCCACGAAGTTCCGACATCGCGTGGCACTTAGTCCCTGACCATAATTAGTCATAGTGCGAGGTATTGGAGGTGGCTCCCATGAATTCATACAGTCGTGTAGTATTTAGTTCTCGACTATACTAAGCAATAGCTCAAAGTACTAGAGGTGACTCCAACGAAGTCATGCTGTTGTGTAGCACTTAGTTCTTGACTATAAAAAGCACTAGTATAATGTTCTAGTAGTAACTCATACAAAGTCACGCTATCGTGTAGCACTTAGTTTTTGACTATGCAAGCCAGTACTGCAAGGTTTCTAGAGGTGGCTCCTTTGTGACTCAAGTTACCATGTAGCACTTAGATCTTGACTACAATAAGCAATGATATAAGATACTAGAGGTGGCTCACACGAGGTTTCATTATCGTGTAGCACTTAGTTCTTTACCGGCTCATAACCCATTGGGTTCCCTCAACACAACATTTGTCACATTCATCTCTCACTAGTCACCTTGCCATGACAATAAACCATCACACAATCATCCAATACCAGCCAAGGACATTGTGCTTTGCACATGGATTCCTCAATTAAAATAATGAACTTGGTCTATTTTTGTTGTGTTAAAAATAGCCGATAAAAATAATCGTGTGTGGATACATGGTAAGTTTAAGCTTAAAATATGATATCTTCATTTGAAAAAATCCCACTATTTATTACAATGCCTAAAAATATTTTTGGCATTAAAAATTAACGCTTGGTATTTTCTGAACAAAATACCAAAATTACACAATTTTGGAATAAATACCCAAAATTACAATTTCCACTCAATTTGCACAATATATCATTCAATTGCATAAACTAAGCACACCATTGTAATCAACACGAAATTCTAGTCATCGACTATTCAGGTATAATTTTCGGAAAATAATAAATAATTAAATAAATACAATTAATTACCAAAAATGTAAACTTAGGTTGGAAACGCTTAATTAACTGCCCGAACGGGCCAGGAAAATTTTTGAACCTATCTAGATAAATAGTACAACTTATCTAGTCTCTAATCTATCCGTTCTAACCACCTAACATGCACAAAATGATAATTAAATCACTAATCCATTCTAACTAACCACCTAATCCATGCTTAACCTAAACTAATCACCACTTAAATATCATTAACTCCCTAAGAAAAGTTTAGTGAGTAAACTCACTGGTTTAGCGCAAAAACCTATTCACGACAGTGGCAGCGTGACAGTGGCTGAAACTCGGGCCTACAACGATGCCAAAGGAGACCAAACCGAGGCCGAAAAAGCCTTGCAGGCCCACAATGAAATTGCTGGGCTCGGTTCGATAGGGCTGACGCTTGCGGGTTGGACGAACTTTGATGGCGTGGCAACGGCGGAGTTGGAAAACTGGGCTGGCTTCAAGAGGGATGGAGACGCGTAAACGTTGGGCTGGAATGTGTGGGCTACAGTGGTGATTCGGGCAGGAAGTCGAGGAAAATGGCTGGCTGACTCCGCGAGAGAAGGGGACGTCGATGAGGCTACAGGAGTCAACCTTAGAAGATTTGCTGGAATATTTGACTCGGTGGCAATGGGCTGACGGTTGGCAGCATGAGAGGAGATCGTGGGGCTGCTTCTATGGAATGCTGCACGAAAAGAAGGGAGCAAGCTGGCGTCAATGTCGAGGAGGGTAATTCGCTGGGTTGATTGGTGGGGGTGAGTCGCGGACGTGGTGGCGGAAAGGGAGAATGAAGGGGGTGTTGGTGAGTGGCAGTGAGAGAAGTGATCGTGGGGTTGACATGGAGGGAATAGGCGACGGTGAGAGAGCTTCGAAGAAACAATTGAAAGAAAAAGCAAAAACATAAGGGTCGGGGGAAGAAACTGGCGCACGAAGAAGAAGGGAGGGGGAAGCAACAAACGTGCAAGAGAAGCTAGATGAGGGGGACAAAAAGTCAAGGATAAAAATCTAAGAACTTGAGTATTTATTCACCCTTATCTTTAGCCCATCTTTAGCCAAAAATATTAATTGGTCACTTAGAGCCAATTTCAACACCAACTTACCCCAATTGAAGCCAAAATGAAGACTAAAATGTGACAGCCCCTTGAGCCTACGAATTTCGTCCAATGGGGCTTCAATTCTTCGCTAATTCACTCCAAATAACGGACAAATTTGCTGGGGAGGAAACCACACAATTTCCACAATTTCCCTTCACCAAGTAGCTCACTTTGGAGGCCAAAAATCCCCTATATTTGGCCCATCTAAATTTCCTTTTGTTTTTGAATTCTTTGAAATTGATTTTAATCTCGGGCTCGTTGAAAATTCTTTGGAGGATGAGTCGACGTTCCTAAAATAAATTATGACATGCCAGAACTTTCAATTTCTGAAATTGGGTTTAATTTCGTGGTTAATTTCAACCGAACGCGATTTTAGCGTGACGTAACCTACCGAGAAGCTTTTAGGATTTTTTTAGCGCATTTGACCTATGGTCAATTATTTTCAAGCCACATTGTACATCTTTGACTCATAAGCGACTTTCGGTTATCATGAAAATCTCGAGATTTCAAATACGGGCACCGCTTACCGAACCGACAGAAATTTAGGTTAGTGCCATTCGATGTGAATTTTGCAATCAGATGGAATTACCCACACTTCAATTGTGTGCTTCTATCGAATTGACATATATCCACTCACTAATCGCTTAAAATAGTGTCGTATTGACCCTTGTTGATTATCACGGTCGAGCAGTCGATTCATGATCGAATTCTCAAATCTGTCACGTTTAGATTCCTTAACGACTTCATCTGATAGACTAGTTATCTCGTAAGTGGCCAACTCAAAGAAAAAGGCTATAGGCATGTCAATGCCCAATTCATTTCATCGAAAACAGGGTTGAAAATCGGGATGTCACATTACTCACCCACTATCTATACATAAAATCCAAAAAAGAAAAAAAAAGAAAAAAATAAGAGTATAAAATATAAAAATAAGAGGGTAATTCTAGACTTCTAGTCCAGTCTAGGGTATAATCATGTGATGAAAATTCTAGGAGCTTAATCATCTGCTAATTATATTCAAACCCTAAGATTACTCACCCACTTTTAGGAATTTTTAGCGCATTTGACCCGTAGTTAATTATTTTCGAGCTATATTGTACATCTTCGACTCATAAGCGACTTTCGACTGTCGTAAAAATCTCGAGATTTCAAATACGGGCACCGCTTACCGAACCGACATAAATTTAGATTAATGCCGTTCAACGCAAATTTTGCAATCATGTGGAATTACCCACATTTTAATTGTGTGCTTCTGTCGAATCGACCTATATCCAATCACTAATCACTTAAAATAGAGTCGTATTGACCCTTGTCAATTATCACGGTCGACGGTCGATTCATGATTGTCACGTTTAGATTCCTTAATGATGATAGATTAGTTATCTCAAGTCTGTCATGATCGAAAACAGGTTTGAAAATCAGGATGTCACATTACTCACCCACTATCCATACATAAAATCCAAAAGAGAAAAAAAGAAAATAAGAGTATAAAATATAAAAATAAGAGGGTAATTCTAGACTTCTAGTCTAGTCTAGGTATAATCATATGATGAAAATTCTAGGAGCTTAATCATCTGCTAATTATATTCAAACCCTAAGATTCTGCCCAACACATTGAGAAACTGCAGATGTTCGGTGAGCTGAGGGAAATGGCCATCGGCTTCGATCATCTCGATTGTTGATTTTCCCTGGATTTTGTCGCGCATATAATGGGCGACCGAGTTTGGCACTGCGGTGTCGTTCGTGGTCTGAATTATAGTGCACGGGGTCGTCACTCTCCCAAGGATCTCTCTGTGGTCAGATAGGAAAATCGTCCTGGCTAAGGGAAGCGCAACTTCAGGCTTCATCGTTCTCAAGCACTTGGTGTACACCTCGATCGTAAGGGGGTCGCCCTGCACCCTCAGAGAAGCAAAGTTGGCTGTCCATCCGTAGTAGTCAGACTCTAGGCTCGCTAGGAGCTGATCGATCTGCGCGGTCCCGAATCCGCCCTCGTAGCCGTCCGTGTTTAAGTACCTAATGAAGGCAAGAAAAGTAAGACACTGCAAGAACATCACCTTTGGCCTTCATGCTACAAACGGGATTGAAGTTTTAGACAGGATTAGTGCCGTCGGCAGCTGTCCAAGCGTCCAAGCTACGAATCGCTTTATCATCTGCCATCCATAAATAGCGAGGAGAGAGCGAAGAGGACGAGAAAGACAAAATCAAAATAAATAGATTTTAAATAAAGACGATGAAAAATTGAGAATCATCGAACGATTCTTCTGTGTCCACTCATCTCACTCGTGATGCGCCCTAAAACATTAAGGGCTTATTTGTTAATGTTCATATTTCTTTATTTTTCTATTTTTTATTCCCGAAAAAAAAACATAAATCCGTTAATGTCTATTAATTTTTTTTATTCCCTACAATAGAAAAGTAGTCGAGGAACAGATTTGAAACAAAAACATAAAGTAAAAAAAAGTAGCTTCTTAACAAGAACAATTTTTAGAAATGATTCTTTTTTTATTTTCTTTTTATTTCTTGCTGTTGGCGAAGAAAAAAGGAAAAAAAGAAAAGTCTAAAAAGATTATTAAAAATTAAAAGAAATTTTATATTACATAAAATTTGTGATCGTATCAAATGTATTACTATTCTTTTTCTATTTCGAGAATATAAATTCTATATAGTTACCAAATATGTTCTTTGACTTAGAAAGCTGTTCCAAGAAATATAAATAGAAAAAAGAGATTTTTAAAAAGAAATTGTTCTCTGAAATAGAAATGTTTACTAAAACTTTTATTCCTAGGAATCTATATTTTTGTTCGAGAATAGTTTGGAACGGAAACAAGAAGAAAAAAAGTTTCTTGTTCCTAGGAATAATTTCTAGAATCAAATTTTCCTCTTATTTTTTCTTCTATTTTCTCTTTCTTTTTTTCTTCTTCTTCTTCTTCCTTTTGATTGGTCATTGGTGCCAACGATTGGCCAGACGAGGGCGGGCAACCTTGCTGGAACGTCATTGACCCCTGAAGACGTCGAGCTGCGGTGAGGCTTGGCCTCCCTAGTCAGCATGAAGCTAGGCTTTGCCAGGCTAGGGTGAGGCCAGCGTCGCGTCGCCTAGGCAAGGTTGAACCTCATCGGACATCACCTAGCCGGCCACCGCCAGATGGCCAACAACCAACCATAGAGAAAAAGAAAATAGAAAAAAAAAGGAAAAAATAATTAAAAATAATTAAAAAAATAATAAAAGAATTAACAAAATTAAAAGAAATAAAAAAATCTAAGAATTTTACCAAATATATGTCTATACCAAGAATAAAAATTTTAGAAAGTTACTAAACGCGTTCTTTTACTTAGAAATTATTCCTAATAATAGAAATATAAAAATCATTTCTTATTAAAAATTATTATTCAAAATAGAATCATTACCAAATACATCTCTACTTACCTAGGAGAAGCAGCAAGGAGTATGAGGTGCTTGAAGAGGTTAGGCCTCTTCACAGAGGCGATGCAACCGATCATGCCGGACATGGAGTGGCCGACAAAGACTGTGGACTTGAGATCGAGCTCATCGAGGAGAGATCAGATCACGGGCTAAACCTTCATAGGACGAGTGCTTCACAGGGTCGAACAGACCTTCTTGCTCCTTGACAGCTCCCTGAGAAGCCCCAGTCGAAGGTGAGGACCCTGAAATGATGAGACAAGTGAGGGAGGATCTTGTCCCACACGGTCTGGTCTGATCCGAAACCGTGAGCGAGAACCACAGTCTCGGTGCCCGAGCCGGTAAGCTTCGCGTTCAGGGGGTTCGAGAGGCCCTTCTCTGGCATCACCATTTTTTTGTGGGAAGAACTAGGACAAGAAACGAGAGAGAGAGAGAGAGAGAGAGAGAGAGAGAGAGGTGACGGCGTGTAGAGGAAATGATGTGGTTAGGGCACTATTTATGGTAAAGAAGAGATAATAATTATGACAATGATTGAGCATGACTCGTTAGTGTTCAAACAATAAAATTTATATATGAAGAGCCTCACGTGTCTCAAGAGGTTTGGTTGAAATCCAAATAGCACCAACACCGCAGTATCCCTACTAATATCGATATGCGATACGCGATACGACACGACACATCAACATGTCATTTATTTAAAAACAAAAATTTTGACATGTGGTATATTAAATATATATTTTTATATACATAATAAATTATCATTTTTGTGATTATTTCAATCAAATTAATTTGATTCAAATTCACAAATAAATAAAAATAATAAAAGCCTAAAATGAATTTACACTAAAAATATTAATGCATCATTTATTAATATTATTCTCTTTTTTTAAAATTTGACAATTTCAACTTCATTCCAATAATCCATAAAACTTGAAGAAAAACAAGCATTCATATTCTGGACTCGTGTGTCAAACATATCCGAATAGAGAGAAAAAAACATTATGGGTGAATTATCTTTCATAGAAAGTGAGAGTCGAAGAAATGAGAAATTTACATTTTTGAGTTTGTTTGGTAATGATAATTTCGTGTGAAAATTATGATAAAATATGCATCATTATGGCTACAATATGATGTAAAAGTATACTAACTAAGGTCTTTTTTCAAGGGGTCTCATTAGTTATCGCGCTTCCAAACCAAAACAATTTCCGGCTGTCAAAGTAATATGCCAACCACTGACCAAAAAAAGTAATATGCCAACCCAAAACTCTCTAAGCCTTTTCTAATCTTCACTAATCCCAGCAATCAATGACCTTAACACACCCGTATATACCAATGAACCACGTGCCCATTTCTTTACCTTTTAATGAAGTTTGGCAGTCTCGTCTTTCAAAATATATATATATTGGTCTAATGCTAATAAGTTTTTGGCCTATACTTTTACTAGACGATGGTTCTCCTCTTATTTATAGAATGATATCACTAAAGGCTCTTGGAATCAAAATTAATAGGTTGGACATGTAACATTATGGCATTAATTGCAATGGAATTTGAGACTTCAATGAGTGAAAGTATTAATTGTGCACTTCATAAGGATAATCATTATATTAGAATGTGCCCTTAAGGCACTTTTTGACAAACTCCTTTCTTTCCAAATTGAATGACTTTAAAGAAAAAAAATGATTGCGTGACAGTCTTTAATGTACTGTAAGAATTATAACTTATTATATATTACAAAAAACCAAATCACATATAATTATAAATTATTGTGGAATCTACTTTTTAAGAATTTGCGGCTCCCAATAGATTATTATTTTCACATTACCCTAATGACTGTTATGCTAGCAAAGCTCAAGAAAAATGCTTTAAATTGTATCGTGACCCCAATTAGCCAATTAGCTTGGCCTAATTGGTATGCTCCTTTCCGATTCTTAATCATGCACACTAGGATCCCTTGTGGGTTCACTTTCTATGGAAAGATGGCCTTTACAAGAATATGGGTGTTGCTAATATCTCTCGTTGATTGCTCTTCAACGCTCCCCTTCCTTAATCCTTTTTTCACACTTGGTCGTTGGATTTTTAGTACTCAATGTCGGCTGTTGATAATCAAATCTGTTTTGCATTTTCTCATTTCGTAAATATAAATATATTTTTGTCCGTCAAGCTATAACAAGAATGAGGAAGTAGAGGTTATTTGCCTAAAGGAACAAAGAGAATGGACCAGACAACCTCTTCATCCTCTGCCACTGTGCGTGGACATTTTTTTTTTTTTTTTCTAATTTCTTTCGTTCAGTAACATCTTATAATTATGTCCTATATTGCCTGTTTTTAGTATAAAAATTGAATGACAAAGCAACGTATGGAATATATATACTTTTTAGCTAGAATTTTTATTATGTGCAGTCAATCCCCCAAAGAAAAAGCTTCCCTTGTGGCGCTACGATATTTATACATGCACGAATGATTAAATTTTGGATTACATAGGCATGAATATTTTACCATCGATCTCCTTACCAAAAATAAAATAAAATTTACCATCGATTAAAACCATTCTTGTTATCAATTCTCTTTTTGGATTGCCAAATTAAGATATTACTTTTCTTTGTAAAACTTTTTTATACAGATTTGGGGTTCGATATATAAAAGATTAATATCATGAAAAAATTTAAATTAATATATATGTGATAAATTTATCCTCCTTCAGTATTCATTAAATTCTACCTTTAACATTAACATTCACATTTATGAATTTGGAACGGCCAATAGGACAGTACAGTTGAGTTGGGTCCCTCGACTATTACTGACGCCTAAATAATAGCTTGACCGTGCATAAAGTCGCACTGCCCACTGCTGTAGCGAGGTCGACATAACACCAAGCTTTAATGGCATAGGTGACCGACGAAGGGCCACAAAGCAACTTGACTCCACCACCATGGTTAACTGTCGCCACGCTTGTCCTGATGTACTACTGCATGGAAGTAATCCTGCCGTCCCTTTTAAGAGTGTTTATCTCAGGCCAAGCTATCAAAGTTGAATGGACGCCGCAGTGGTGTGGCCAGCTCAAGCGACCGAAGGAGCTTGAGGAGTCGCCGGCGACTGAGAAAAAGAAAACCGCCGGTGGAGGATTTGAGGACTAGCCATGGAGCAACGGTGATGTGCACTGCCCGTTGGTTGATGTTCAGTATAAGGTCCCAAGTAAAATCTCCAACTCAAGGCACATTGTTTTTTTTTTTTTTTTCGCACATATATTTTGATTTATCATTTATTGAAAAATTTTAAAATTGACCTTGCATGTTAGAATGTGTCGGATTTCCAACTTGAATATCGAGAGTATTGAGAAAGTTGACCAAATATTGATTTTCCGACATGTGTGACTGGGTATCGGAAAGTGTCGGATATGTGTCGGATATTTGACACATCCCAGAGTGTCGATGCTTCCTAGGTTGAGATATTGATGGGGTAATGTTTTCTTCGACTTCTTTCTCTATTGAGCTTTTCTTCTTCTTTTTTTCTTTTGCCAGAATAACATCACTTATTGCTTTATAAACAAAGAATACATGAGAGTATGACTCAAGGAGGAAACAAGGACAACAACAAAAAAAAAAAATCATAAAAGTAACTTCGACAAGCTTGAATATGAAAAGCACGAGTTACAATCTATCAAGGACTACTTCTCCATATGGGGTCTTATTTCTCTTTCCTGTCATAAAGTCCAACTCTTACTAATGATCGCTAATGAGATTTATAATGGCATCCTTACTCTCATAAGTGTGAATGAACTGGAGAGATAGATGTCGAGAAAGGGAAAGTAGGGACAGCTACATCTATTTGAGGAGAGACTTCCGGTGGGATATTTGTTTCACATGTCATTTCCGACATTCAAAGGATGGACAATCAAGTGCCTTCTAATGCAGTTCAATGTACTTACTTTTTGCATGTAATTTCTATTCGTTTTGCGAAAAATAATTTTTAGAAAAATCATTTTTAAAATTTTAGTATTTAGTTCACAAAAAATGAACTAACTATGAAAAATATTTTCCATCAAAGAAAAAAGTATTCTAAAATAGGGAAAAAAATTTCCACTTTTCAAATAAGAGAAAACATTTTCTATATCTCCTTTCACCAAACACTTTTTCCTTTTTTTACAATTCTTTCTTTTTATTTTTAAATCGAGTTTTTAATTTTTAATTTTCTTCTTTTTCTTTCCTTTCCTTTTTCTGTTCATCTTCCTTGAATCTATTCCCAACCCGTGCCAACCACAAGCTAACGAGATTGAGCCTTGCCGACATCTGGTGACCTTAAACAAGGCTGGAGCCACACCCAACTCACAAAATCTACGAGGCTGGTGGGGTGAGCTCGAACCTCGTTGGAATCTGGCAAGCTCGAGCTCACCATGGTCAATCATCGGCGCGATTGGCTAAGGAAAGAAAAAAATAAAGGAAAAAAGAAAAATAATAAAAATAAAATATTAAAAAATAATAAGAAAATAGTTTTAAAAATAGTTCGATAAATATAAAATAAATTTTTTTATTGAAATATGTATATGGAGGAAAATATTTCCTTACAAAACGGCGAAAAATATATTCTAGTTCATTTTTAAATTTTAGTCAAATACAAAAAATAGTCATTTTGGAAAAATGACTTCCTAAAAGACATTTTCCAGAAATATTACATTTCTCATGAAATGAATGAAGCTTAAGAAGGCCAATAAAGTTGGTCTTTCTTAGCATTCTTACTTTTGGTAATTAATAATAAATGATGATAATTCCAGCCCCAATACTCGAGGAAGTATATTCTTACTTTTGAAGTTCGAAACCATACTTTCATTTCATATTTAGCATCATAATTTTTTAAATGCATGTACTAGAATTAAAAGGCACTTTAAAATTTGTGGACCCCAATTTTCTGAATTTTCTCCTTCCTTTTTTTTCTTTTCTAATAACATTTGGTGATATACTAAATCAGATGAATTTTATTTGACCCAGTTTTCAATTATGGTGATAATTATGTGAAGATAACCAATGTTTTTGGGTCGGTAAAGATAACCAATTGAAATGGGCCTTTTCAATTGCTTAATGAGATCATCATTGCGCGAGTTAAGTTAAAGATGGCAAGAAAGGAGAAAATCCCGCAGCCAAGCATGCATGCAAGTGACTAGCGTGCGCTAAACGATGCTGAAAGGAAGACAGCCACAATTCAATGCCAACGGCTGGGAAAATTTAGCGAGGTTGACTTCAGTGTCCAAATTGAGTCCACAAATTAGTATGCCGCATATCATCCCCCACAAAGATTAATCGTGTTGAATTATAGTCGTCGGCTATTTATTTCTTGAACCCAATTGGAAAAAAGAAAGAAAAACAACGTACTATAATGCTCCAAGAGTGCTAAGACAGCCACAATTCAATGCCAACGGCTGGGAAAATTTAGCGAGGTTGACTTCAGTGTCCAAATTGAGGTCCACAAATTAGTATGCTGCATATCATCTCCCACAAAGATTAATCGTGTTGAAACCCAATTGGAAAAAAAAGAAAGAAAAAACAACGTACTATAATGCTCTAAGAGTGCTAAGACAGCCACAATTCAATGCCAACGGCTGGGAAAATTTAGCGAGGTTGACTTTAGTGTCCAAATTGAGGTCCACAAATTAGTATGCTGCATATCATCCCCACAAAGATTAATCGTGTTGAATTATAGTCGTCGTGGCTATTTATTTCTTGAACCTAATTGGTATGAAAGAAAGAAAAAACAACGTACTATAATGCTCCAAAAATGCTAAGACAGCCACAATTCAATGCCAACGGCTGGGAAAATTTAGCGAGTTGACTTTAGTGTCCAAATTGAGGTCCACAAATTAGTATGCTGCATATCATCCCCGACAGAAGATTAATTGTGTTGAGTTATAGTCGTCGTGGCTATTTATTTCTTGAACCCAATTAGAAAAAAAGAAAAAACAACGTACTATAATGCTCCAAGAGTGCTAAGACAGCCATAGTTCAATGCCAACGGCTGGGAAAATTTAGCGAGGTTGACTTTAGTGTCCAAATTGAGGTCCACAAATTAGTATGCTGCATATCATCCCCGACAGAAGATTAATTGTGTTGAATTATAGTCGTCGTGGCTATTTATTTCTTGAACCCAATTAGAAAAAAAAAAAAAACAACGTACTATAATGCTCCAAGAGTGCTAAGACAGCCACAATTCAATGCCAACGGCTGGGAAAATTTAGCGAGGTTGACTTCAGTGTCCAAATTAAGTCCACAAATTAGTATGCCGCATATCATCCCCCACAAAGATTAATCGTGTTGAATTATAGTCGTCGTGGCTATTTATTTCTTGAACCCAATTGGAAAAAAAGAAAGAAAAAACAACGTACTATAATGCTCCAAGAGTGCTAAGACATACAATTCAATGCCAACGGCTGGGAAAATTTAGCGAGTTGACTTCAGTGTCCAAATTGAGGTCCACAAATTAGTATGCTGCATATCATCCCCCACAAAGATTAATTGTGTTGAATTATAGTCGTCGTGGCTATTTATTTCTTGAACCCAATTGGAAAATCAGCAATGAACCTTGTCTTCTGAAAGGGAATATTCAGGCCTTAGTTTGTCTCTTGTTAGAACACATGTTGCATCCGTCTGGAGCTTATCCATCTAATCATTATACATGGATATCGGATTTCATTTACGAACGTACATTATTATGTCACCGTCCTCTTTCTCAAACCACTAGTTTTGGTGTCGAGAGTTGATTTACGTGGTCTTTCTCTGTCCGCTAGATTAAAAGGATATTAGAAATTGTTTTTTTTTTTTTAAAGATGAAAAGAGAAAGGGAAAATTGTTCATAACATCATTGACTTGTTATATAATGTGATTTAATCCTCGAACTTTTTAATTTTCAATTTAATTTTAAATTTTTCGGTTTTTAATTTAGTCATTTCGACTAATTTTTAATAAAAAATCGCTAATGTGACAATTCAATCAACATCAACCGTCCCACGTGGCGCGGTCGGCACTGACCGCGTGGTGGCTTGGCAGATGATTTTTAATTTTAATATTTTCTCTTTTTGCCTACTCTTTCCTTTCCCTTTTTTCTATAGGTTGTTGTAGCCCCCACCCAATGCCTTCGTCAGCAATAGTGAGAGTGTCACAACCCTTTCTCTACAAGTCCTCATTGTGGCCAGCAATCTCCGTCAACCATTGCCAAGGCTTTGATGATAAGCAAGGGAAATAGGTAAAAAGAAGAAGAAAAACAAATATAAAGAAAAAAAGAAAAAAAAATTGGAAAATTTTAAAAGTTACAAAAAATCATCCACTTCAATGCTAATTGTGCCATGGAGGATAAAGATCTAGCATCATCAATGATTTCCTACCAATTGAGCTGACGGACAACATTGACAAATCGTCAATAGATGTAGGACTAAATTGGCTAAATTGAAAAGCTTAGGACTGATTTGGCCGTCGTACAATAGGAGAAAACCTTTTGGAAAAGTATCCTAGAAAGAAATGAGTCAAATTGAAATGAGATAAAAATCAAAACTACAGAGTTATATATAAAAAAGTATGAAATCAAAATGACAAC